>NW_027225577.1:4152500-4265000 GCF_038994185.2 Dermacentor albipictus
CACCCGCAGGCTTATCCGAACAGACCAATCAAGCGCTCTCCTCGTTCATAGGAGGTCGCTTTTGTTTGCTTGAAAAACGAATAACATTGCCTACACTGAGCGGCTTGTCGTATCTAGTTGGCTGACAAGAGGCGAGGAGAACGCTCAAGTGGAGAGGGATTCGATGGGGCCGAACCACTACACTGAAAGTCGATAACCGGATGAAGAGGGTGGTGCCGGCGTCTACGATTGTACAGCTTTCCCTTACTTAGCTTTCAGTGGCTGGTCGAAAATCAAGGCGGCATGCAGCGGAAGCTCAAAAATGACGCTAAAACGGACCCGCTGCAAAGAAGAGCTGGCAGAATGAGGGAGTAAACGTGCCGAAAGTGTTCGAAAACGTTACACGGCCACGCAAGAAGTTTTATTATACGCAAATGCACCCCTGCTTTCCGGCAGGTGCGAGTAGCCAGCGTCTGAGCGATCGGCGGCAGCAATCTTTTATTCCTTTCGGAACGGGGCAGCCTGTGGCTATTCCGAAGAAAATTCAGTTTTGTTCGGCATATTAATGCATCTTTATCGCGTACACGTCACTTTGACGCGGTGAGTTCTTGCGGTTTTGTGACATCGCGTGACAGGCATGTGAAGTGGGTGGAGCCCGAAAGCTTTTTACCAATAGCCGCGGGCTAATGGCGAAAAGGTGTCGAATAAGAAATAACCATTTTTCTTTTTTCTGTCAAATCATGCATAATCAGTGTGTACACGTCATATCAGATGGGGAGGTATCGCGGCTTTGGTGACGTCGCGTGACAGACAGGTGAAGTGGGGGTGGTCGAAAAAGTTTTTGACCAATCGTGGAGGGCTGATAGCAGAATTGGAATAGAAAAGTTTGGAATAGTTTTACGTTATAGCGCCCCAGAATGGGGAAAACATAATTACTTACTGCTGTATATTTGGACGTCAGGGGCTAAAAACTTGCCGGCTGTTTGTGAAGAGTGTTCTAAACAACGTGCGCTTAGCTTTATTCGCGAAGAATTAATAATGTTCTTTTTTTTTATCAATGGGCGCATGCGAGTCGGCACACCCTGCACAAAACATGAGAACGGCGAAGAAAGCGGCGACGTCATAGATTGAATTCGCGATACAAAAAAAAAATGTGGTATTGACTCTCCTCTCACGGCGATAGGCAAATCTCATTTACTGGGAACTCGAGTAACGACCTTAGCAACCGAGTGAATTCAAGCGAGGCCAGACCTCCACGCTCACGCAAAGCGCGATGCTGCGTATTGCCTCGCAGCCACCGCATCGAAAATTCATGGTGTGGCTTATCTCCGTACGTGGAACACCGGGAGTACTAAGTCATCGGAGGAATGGGATATTCACGAAAGAAATAAGCGTAAAAAGAAGTTAAAGATGAACCATGGCGCCGAAAAATTTGAACTGATGTAATTAGATTATGAAGAAACGTTTTCTCTCGCGTGGCAACTAACTTGATGCCTCACCGTCTTCTCACTTCTCGCATTGTATTGACCGGCTGCTTTCATTTATTTTCTTCAAACATATGAAGTTCCTTGGATATTCGACAAGGGTATGTAAAAAAGGCAATGAGGTAAAGTAAAATTCCAAGGTGTGCATAAAACGTACTGAAAGATGCGGGTTGAGAAATTTCTTAATGTTGTCTTGTTGCTGCTATGTGGTCCCGTGAGACTGAAGTGAGCGTTGATGGCAAAAACATGTCATGGCGGTGGAGCAGGGACTTCTTTTTTGAGTTTGAGACAGTAGTGGAAATGTCAGCAAGTGAGGACCTCTAATAAAACAGAAGACAAGACTGTAGAATGGGAAAAAAGTTGATCCGACATGGAGAAGTCGTCTCGTCTGGTTTTTCAGCATACATCTATTGCCGTGGCAGAGATCTACAAAAACCGAATAACCAGGAAATGGCACTCCTTTCACACGAGCCACTTTTACTTGCCCGGCAGTGTATTTGTCCCAAAACAAACTATTTACGGAGCTTCTTTATTGAGCCCTTGTATCTTGAAAACGCTAGGCGTGGTTATTAGCCCAGGACCCGTATACCGCATCCTGAATAAACATCGATCATAAAACTGGAGATAGCTTACTAAAAGCTAAGCATGCTTGCCTACGGAAATAAGCTTTGACTTCAACATTTACCAGTAGCAGCGGTTTGAGGCCGCATCTACAGCAGAAATACGCAACACAAGAGGGGTGTAAATGTGTCATGCTATAGAATCACTCGAGTGCTATGAATGAGCAGAAAAGGGTAAAGAACAGACAGGAAGAAAAATTGAATTAAATACTTGGGCTTTACGTGCCAAAACCACGATCTCATCATGAGACACGCTGTAGTGGGGACTCGGGTTTATTTTGCCCACACGGAATTCTCTAACGGGCCCCAATGCACAGGACATGGGTGTTTTTCATTTCACCCGCATCGAATCGTGGCCGCAGCAGCTTGGATTTGATCCCGCGACCTCGCGCTTAACAGCGCAACAACATAGCTCCTAAGTCACCGCGGCGGGTAATAGAAAGTTACGCAGGATTACAAAGGGTGCTCATGCAGTCGAAAACAAATTCCCTCCGACACTTCAGATTTGAACCGATTGCCCCAGTTTCATGCCACCGAATTCCTTTTTCTGTACGTGGAAATGTTAAACAGTAAACGCTACGATCATACTTTTAAAGCAAATTGAGCCATGCCTGCACTTACTTTGGTGTATTTACAAAATAGAGTAAGTTAATCAAATTGAGAGGTTGAATGTCACGATACTGCACCGTCAGTTGTGAGGGACGCCTCAATAGAAAGCCTATGATTTTGTATACCTGAGTTGCTTTATAGTGCAAGTAAATTTATGTGCACGAACGCTTTTGCGTTTCTCAATAATAGTGCCGCCGCTGCAGCCGGTGATCGAACCAGCGTCCTCGTGATGAGCAGCAGAGCGCTATATCCACTGTGTCACAACAAGTGTAAGGAACAGCTACTTAACTCTCCGACAACCATAGATAATAAACACGGGTTCATTCTTTGACTAGATGGTCCAACCGTAGTAAGCAACTACTAGGCTATATTCCTAAAAACTAACAAATGGCTTACAAGCGAAAGATATCGTCGACCGCGGAAGCTTATTTCGATCTATTATGCTTGGCTACCGAGGTACCTTACGTATCAAAGGCCTGTTCTTTCTTGTGCACCATCACAGGATCCACGGTGGTGCCACATCAAACGAGATGCTTTCGACAAACGAAAATTGTTAACAAAAAATGCACCCTTCTTGGATCCTACGTAAAATGTGTTGTATTTGCAGAACTCAGCTTAATAATAATATGAGTGATAACAGATGAAGCCTCTTACACTTCCGCTATTTAATTTTCAATAATAAGAAGAACGTCTTTCATACACATAACTTATTGGTAGTGTCTTGCCAAAACTCACGGTCACGCACCCGGTTGACGACACCTCTCAGTGGCACGCCGCCAGTATAGCAGCCAAGAACCTCTTTGACCTGCGTACTGTGGACCCTTGGCAGTTGCGATGAACAGCTTGGTAAACAATGGCCCATGTCGGTCTTTAAACCTGGTATTGCTAATACTGGTGGATTCTATTTGAGGGTACTTTTGTCAGAACTTGTGCGCGGTCTGAACTCTCCATCGGTTTCTTCAAACACAACAACGTTAACTCTAGCACAGTGACAACCATTAGGGGCATTGTTGATATTTTGCACTCATAAAGAATGTCGCAGTTTCGCTAGAGTGGTGATGAATATATAGCGATAACAATTGCACAGCTGCATGAAATAAGGTTCGCGCTTATGTCTCCCATATAAACTGCGATTAAGATTCGCTTACTAATAAAATAAACAAGCACGGTTTCAGGCACCCACAGGCAAGCATCAGTAGATATCGCTCGCTGATCACGAAAAGTTCGCTGTCAATAACGCTGGCATAAAGAAGTAGGCCGACCTCGCGGAGCGAATGCCTCTCCCTTCAATGCTTGTCTGACGCTTGAGATTATGTGACCTCCGAGTCTAGGTGAGCGGAAAGACAGCACACGTGAAGCGACCAGCCGTCTCGAGTCGCCCGAGCTTTGCACCTGCCGCTGATTAAGTCCAAGATATGGCACGTGACCCTAGTACGCGCTTAGCCGTTCCGACCGACATGAACAGCCAAGGCCGCGGTAGAGGAGGAGATGCTAGCTAACATGAACCCCCACCTCCTCCTCGATATTGCATTTGACCATATCAACTTTAACATTGGGCATGCGGGGGGACGACGCGCATCAAGTCACCATCCTTCTCCGCTCACCCTCACACCCTTTTCCTCGCACCCGCAGCAAGCGGCACGCATGGTGCGATCTTATCGTACTTCGACTTTATACGGGATCCGACGGCGGCGACGTTGGTGAAAATTTGATTGGAGCGTCCATATAATTGCTACAGCAATAATACTTGCCAAACTCTATAGGTAGGACGGGGGGGTAAGCCCAATTTCACGTATTTTCGAATCTTAAGCACGTGCGTATAACGCATTATTTTTATTTTGTTCGCGTGTATGTGTAGCTGTAAGTTTCGCTGTTATGTTGAGAAATATGCCTCAGTAATAATTCATTTCTTCAAAGATGCATATTATTATAGCGCGAAGCTGTAAAAACAATATTTCTTAGAACTGAGGTTGAACAGCACGAATAAAACAAGGACACGCAGAAACAAGTACTACAGGCAGAGCTTGTTTGCGATATTTGTTTCTTCGTGTCCTTGTTTTATTCGCGCTGTTCAACCGCAATTCTCAGTATGAACGAACTAGCCCTTATCGAGATCTTACTAGCATTTCTTACTACTAGAAGAAAAGCTTTAAAAGTTGTTCCTATGATTGCCCATAACAAAACAAGGTTATAAGAACTCGAAACGTTACCAGTAATATCATAACTATTCGAACTGAAGCCCTCCACAGCCGATCAAAACTTTTCGGGAATTCAATGCGGGGTTGACGGTACGGTGCGCCGATATTTCCCCGTCTTGTGTGGGCATTCCACTAGGCGTGCCGAGCTGGTGAGTGCAAAGCCAGGTTAGTGGCGATGCAAGACTGAGCTGCTGTAACTTTCTTATTTTTAATTTCTTCGCAAAAAGAGGAAATCTAAAGATCCATACGCGCTTCTGAATGCCGGAGAGATGGTGATGGGCTCTGAGAAGCATCAAAATGTTTTCAGAACTGTTTCCAGCTTATTTTTTGATACTTTGCAGGCATCCCATGGGGCACACCAAATATAAAGAGCAATAAATGCTTCTTAAAAGTGCAACAAAGAAATCAGCCCTTGCACTTATGCCCTCTCTCCTTTTCAACTGGTATTTCTAAAACTGTAAAAGCCAAGCATCCTCCCCCCAAAAAACCTAATAAAAGAATTTCAAATACGCTATGTGTGGCCCCTTTGGCCAAAGTGGTAGAGTTCTCACGTTCTTGTTTTTTGCTTATATTTGTGGGATTGGGTGGCTCTGTATGCTATGGCAGCGTCGCTATTCGAGTGCGGTTTGTGTGCACCTAAGTACGAACAAGGCCATCTAAAGTAAAGATATGAAGAGGCCAGGTGTACGAAAATATTAGGAGAAGGCGGGTTATTTCATGTCATTGAAATTTTAAACAGCTTCTGGAACACCCATTGAATTTGGTAATGAAACGCAGTCCCTGGAGTGTATACGCAGATGTGCATATCTTAGCCAAATTTTCCACTATTGCATGGCCCCTAAAAGGCACACGCGGAGTGGCAAGTTTCCTTTCTCTCAGATAGCCTCTTTTTAAACAGGGAGTTTCTCCTCACCCGTTTCCACGCTGCCGTTGATTCATATAAGTCGTCATATGCAAGATCCCCATAGGCGGTTGCTATTGGCCGATAGCTAATGTCAACCAAGAAGGGTGCTTAGATCAGAGTGCTTCTTCCTACTCTTACTGCGTGTATTATTTGACGCAATTAATTGAAAAGGCTTAAGTAAGTGAAAATGCGCGTTTCACATTGCTATAAAAATTACGCACTTCCGAAAGTAGCCTACCACCGTCTGCTCACGCTCGGCCACACCCGCCCCTACGTCGAAATGTAACTTAGGCGATCTCTGCTTATTGGTGGCGTAGCCGTCGGATCTCTAATTTCGCTTGGTCTTGATCACTCAACTATAGCAACGAACCACGCGAAACGTAAGCCAAGACATGGCCAAGACCATACGTACGCTAGGCCTGCCGTGTCTCGTGGGGAATGGCGGTTGCCACCTGCACTCCAGGCTGATCCCGACCGCTCCTGGCTTGACGCCTCGGCATACATCGCTTTATATTCAGCTATTCATATCACTTCAAAATGCCCAATCTGCATTTGACTACTCTCCCAGCAGGACAAAGCCGGTGCGCACCATGTAGTACGGCCCAACGCGTATACAAAGGGGAGCACACGAGCCTGGACACATCCACAGCGAACGCCAACCCTCTCGCACTGCATGTTCGTGGCTGCGTGTACTACTGCGTAGTGTAGATACCGTGGGCGCCACAGGTTCTCTTGCCTACGATGAAAGCGTACTCGGAGTGGCCTCTGTGGGTAACAGGACTCAGGCATGGCGACGCAACTCAGCCCAAGCTCCGGCATTTGAGGGCTTCCCGTGATGCACACCTTCGTGGTGTGTTGCCATCATGGTCGAACCTCGTTAGCTAAGGTATCATTTGAAATCGAGTCCTTCATGAAGCATTCGTCGCCAAGCCGATGTGTGCGCTGCCAGCGTACTCGCACGAGCGAACATAATGACAACGTTTCGTTCGAGCCTCGGAAATTGTGCGGTTGCCATAGAGATAATTGCAAAAAAAAAAAATGTGCCATTAACATATGCCACTTCAGTTGCATAGCCACGGGTTTGTTGCGCCAAGGTGTACGGTGAGTGTGTTGAGCACTATATTATTTCCGTTTCAGTGGTCTAGGCTGCTCTGGTTGTTGTGCTCACCCGGGACATTTTGTTTTGTCCAGGTCTGATTCCAAGTTACAACAATTTGTCTTTTTGCAGCAATGTTTTCGCAAGCAGTGATGACAGGTGCAGGCGGTGAACTATCATGTCGGATAGTTTATAAGTTATATAAGGGGAAATTGCGTATTACAGTGCGGAAAGCTTTCGTGCATTCACTTGGGGTTGCGCCGGAGGACTTTACGGTGTACAGGAGACAGAGGGACGGACGGATGAATCGGCTAGCCAGGTACAGCTTCGCTGTAAAATATCGTGGTCGACGTGTTACTCTTGCCGCACCTCGGCCGAAGAAACACGTCGCGTTTGGTATTAGTTGAAAACAAGCTGTGATAGCTGTTGTCTTAGCACAGATATCGTGCGCGGGTGGTTCTTTTTTTTTGCCATGATACCTATCATCACAAAAGCGAATTGACAACGTCAGTGCAAATGTTTAAAGGTGCGTTTTGTTTCGTCCCAGTCACGATGTCTTTCTCAAATGAGCAGAAGGTAAAAATCATCCTAGCCTGGGTAGCTGCAAATGACACCAGGAGGAAGGCTGCAAATATATATCAGTTATGAAAATGTGGCGGAACAGCAAACGCTTCCACTATCATCAGAAATGATGAAAACATGACACAAACCGGCAGCTTTGAGTCCTACCCTACGCATGGATGTACTAGCATTTATGGCCTCAAACCTCATGCTACCGTGCGGGACGTGGCCGCCCAGGTACGAATTTCCAAGTTATCAGTTTGAAGGATTCTAAACGACGGGCTTTCACCCCTACCACCTTAACTAGCACCAGTGCTCGGAATATAGGGACCCGTAGAATCGTCTGGATTTCTCGAATTGGGTCCTCACAAAATCCGATGAGTCGCTGGACTTTTTGAGCAACATCATGTGCCCAGATAAAGCCCATTTTCACGGAAACGCCCAGATAACTTTGCGTAATGCACACTATTGAAATGACTACAATACACACTGGGTAAAACGCAATTGGCATCAGTACCAGTGACCGTTCAATCTGGGGTGCTGAATTTACGCCGATGCTATAATCAGTCCCATCTTCTTCGACCACACACTGTTACGAGGACGAAACCCTTGAGTTAGCGGAGGGTGAGCTTCTCACAGAGGTCCCACTGTTACGTCTTCCACTTCTGTGGTATCACTAAGATGGAGCACCAACACACAGCAGCAGCCGAGCATAAAACCGGCTGAATGCGACTTTTCATCTGCACTACATTGGAGGACACGGGCCTTTAAATTGGCCGGCAAGGTCACCTGACCTCTCTTCAATCAATTTCTTTCTTTGGCGTTATGTGAAAGAATGTGTCTAAGTGATCTAGCCGTAGAATTCGAGCGTCGGTCATCGAGAAAGCTACTGAATAGGTGGTAAAGCGGACTCAGTATTGCATAGATTCAGAAGACCTATTGGAACACGTCTTCTATACAGCAGGTGGTATTCAATGGCGCGTACCAATTCTAGATAATTAGAGCAAATTGAAAGCTGGTGCTTATTTTTTTTTGTGCTGACATCCTGGATGCCAGTTACCCCTAAATTTAGAAGGGGTGTATTTACCACCCTTCATTTAAAAGGGTATATTTACTTTCTTAAACGCATTGGTTTTGACTTTTCACTATGCGTTGGTCGCTTCCCGGTCTGTTTATTTTGCTTTTCTTTTTTGACACGAACCTACTCTGGATCACGTATAGACTTTCATGAAAAATAAAACGGTCACTTTAATTTGGCTTTGGTCTGAAGCAAGTTTCTGGCGAGCAAAGCCGGGATTTTGAATCATGCTTTGCCTACTACATTGCTTTTCGCGTTTCTTGCGTGGTCAGAGCGGCGCTTCGGCCACGTTATTAAGGAACTTTTGTTAACCATGTGATCAGTCGGCCTTGAAAGACGGATAATAAGTCTGACGTAGAGAGGAAGGAATAGCTGCAAAGCTGCAAAACCTGCTGTTGGTGCTCATTCAGTACCATTATCAAGGTGATGCGCTGTCTGTTAGGGTTCGCCACATGCATTGCAGTTCCTTCCAATCAGCTTACTTAAGGGCGCTGTTTTATGACGCGGGTAGGAGGAGCTCAGCCACGTGGTCGTTTTGATATTTTGTAAGGTTCGATTGCCAGTCGGTAAAAATTGCGCTAAATTAGTACGTCGCTGAAAACACAGCACTTAGATGTCATTTAGGGGTGCTTGGGCGTGCATGCATACAAATGCCTCATTGACACTTTTATAGTTAGGACAGTACTTCTCAATTTAGATAATTAATTGCAATCGTCGAAATAAAGTTCAGAAACGAAAGAATTACGGGCGGCTGCTCCACTGTACTGGAAACAATATGAACTAGGATTTCTTCGAATAACGCAGCTATCTTTCTTATATTTTTAAGTCTTGGTGCATGATAGTTGGGGCACCATGTATCATTCACTCAGTAACCGAAATGAGGCAAAGCCGGATTCACTCTAAATAAGAATCACCAAGAGGCATCCGCAGGAGCGCTCCTACACGGATTCACAGAAAAATACAAAAAAGAAAGACAGACAAAGACAGGCTGCAGTTTCGCCGGTTAGGCGAAGCAGTATTAGTGATAGCGAAGTATACGACAATTACGCGAAGGAAGATTACATCACCGATAGACGTCATACTCACAAGACCTCCTACTATGAGGTCTTTGAATTCTCATACAAGGCCGTCACTTCAGTGAACAATCCTTCGAGGTCACACGAAGTTTCTTCAAGTGCAAGAAATATACAGATATGGGGTTCGGAATGGCTGGTCGGGACCCAGCCCCCCCCCCCCTCCCCTCTCCCACGAAAAAATGAGAACTTTTTATTTATGATTCAAAGGGCCAGTCGCAGACGAATGTTCACTGTCACAAGCGTTCGTACAGTCCAGTAGCCTTCAAGAAATGCAGAACGGATTTTGTGGCCTTTCACATACAAGATCATGGTCCCATGATCTTTTCCTCCGAGAGCATTCTGTTATCTAATAGGCTGAGTTTCGCTTGTAATGTACGTCGTTGAGCGTCAAAAGATGGGAAATGACACAGAAGGCGCCCTAGAGTCTCATCGCACCCGCACAAATTGCACGCCGCACTGTTGGTCATTCCTAATAGGAATGAACAGGCATTTGTAAGTGCCACACTCTACCACACGCGACACAATAAAGTTGTTTCGCGATGGGAGTGTCCATGTGGCAGGCGAAGTCGCAAGCTAGCGGAAAGAGAGTGCAAGCGAGAGTTTCTGAAACCCGGTTAATTTCATCGCAGAAGTGTGATGTGGCGAACAAGTGATTGAAGCTGCCACGCAGCAGCCGTTCTTGAGTGTAGTATAAACACCCACTCATGTTTTTCATGAGCCCTGTGAGCACCTTCATCTGCGCTGTTGTTGCCGACAACTCCGTGCTGGCTCGGCAACCATTGAAATAGAATGTCGTGTCCTTTGTCTAGCGCGGGGGGAGGAGCGTGCGTTATTTCGTAACCTGGCTGCTCGTGTATACCATGACGTAAGGGAAACTGCAGAGTTTGTAGGGCTGCTTTCGATTCGCAAAATATGGCTCAACGAGCGCACGTAATTGAGTGCGCCCTGAATGCCCGCAGGTTGTACTGCTGTCGATGTGGTATTGTGACAGTAGTTAAATTGCAAAGATAAGGTGTCCGATGGAACAACCACTGCTCCAGTAGAACTGTTGAAGTTATTCGAACCGTGCATGTAAATGTATATGCGGTCAACATAAGACTGGTATAGGAGAAGCAGGGACAACTGGTACAGGACTAGTGGTGGAAAGTCTGCCTTCTTAGCAATCCCAAAAACTGAGAGGCACACGTGAATTTGCCGGGGACACCACAATGCCGATGTTGGGCGTTTTGCAAGCTTGAAGCCATGTAGTGTCAAGTCATGGTGTCTCGTCACAATACCACAGAATGTAGCCTGTAGTCTTCGTAATGGTAAACCTGTTAAATGGTGTGATGGTAGCAGTAAAAGATGTCGAATCTACGCTTTTGGTATCTCAACGACAATATGAGTGGTGATCGGATAGCACTGTGCAATGACAGTCGTTGCAGTTGTCGAAGAGCATCTCAGAGACCATGACATGCCCGAAATGCTTGGGCTTGTACGCTCTGTAATGCAAGCAGATTAGTCTTGCATGTGTTGGACAAGACTGCAAGGCTGTTTTGAAAAAAAGTCGAGAAAAAGTGCAAAAGTGCCTTGCATAGCTGTGACATAGAGTGCACGGATGGTCCCCACAACTTATTAGCTACGAATCTAAGCATATTCTCAGTACAAATGAGGTTTTCCTTTATGTATGAGAATCGGGGACTCCAGGTGAGGTTTCCTTATTCGCAATTGACTGACCGTCGATGCAGACCGTGTAGAAAGACATCAATTTTCGTGTAAATGCCTCTACTGCACATTTTTCAGGCATGCTCGAAGGCAGCTCCTTTTGAGGGCCGCAATATTCAAAACCGGCTGCAGTGGCATACCCTGCTGCTCAGCTCAGACCAGCCAGACCAGGTCTGGGCCGTCCAGCTAGCTGAAGCATCCCCTGAAGCCAAGGGGATATCGGCCGTCTGCTAGGTAGAGGAAGGCTGCATCCACCCTCGTGATTGCTGGCATCATTAAAACTTGACTCTCTCTCTCTGTGTAGATATTGTCAGAGCTCATCGGCAGGTATGGCGCTCTCAGGGTTGCCGCTTTCTGTATTCTGGCGCGCAGTTGTTTCCGTGTCACGCCAGATGCCCAGATGCAAATATCATCGGCGTAGAGCGAGACAGCTCCCTCACAACATACCTGGGAGGAGCTGCTCAGAACACCGGATCCAAAACTGCAAAAAGCCCTCGTTGCTTGGTCCGAAATGGTCGCTCCTCGTGAGGGGCCATCCTAGGACTTGGGCCTGCCAGATCATAACTGAGCAGAATCGCAATAAAGTTGTTACCACCACCACCGCATTAGCTATCTGTGATAGCGTTTCGGTGAGCCCAACTAGGACGAGATTGAAAAGAGTCGCGCTCAACACTCCGTCTTGTGGGACAAAATGACTGGAGGTATTTGTATTTGTTCAGTCATGTTCTGTAAGAACAAACACCGATCTCCTTGGGAGATAGCTCATCTAAATGCTAAGCTTCCAAGATCCGCAACCTCAAGCGCTTGCAGAATGGCTGCGTGGGTTAGGTTGTTGTAAGTACCTTTAACGTCTGAGAAGTGCGCCACAAAGAGGCGCTTATTAGCTTTTTGCTGCTGGATGTAGGCCACAAGTACAACGAGGCTGTCAGCTGCCTTTCTGTTGTGCTTGTCGTTCAGCTTGCGCTACAACAAAATAAGATATGCCGTAGCAACAATCCCCTATAGCTATCTTCATCGAGAACCAGCCGTTGCATGAGGGTAGATGTTGTAGTATTCAAGATGCCATTCCATACGTGTCAACAACGTCCTGTGCATGACTTTACAGATGCAAATCACAAGTCCAATCGGTCGGTACGATGTACCTGTAAGGTCCAGCTGCGACTTTCCAGGGTTCAGTACAGGCACCAGTTGGCCACACTACCAATCGCCGAGGACTATGCCGTCATCCAGAGACTCATTGAAGCTATCTAGAAAACAGCATCACGCTGTTGAACCTATGTGCCTGAAGTCAGCGTAGGTGATCCCATCGGGACCAAGTGATGAAGACCACCTGCACTTAGCCAACGCCGCTTGTATTTCTTCTGTACTGAAAATCACTTCTATACTTTGATCTCTTCTGATAGGGACGCCCTGTAGAACGACGTCGGCAGTAACCTTCGCACACAAACCACTAGCGACTTCAAGCTATGGTCGACTTTGATGTAGAGTGAGCGCTATGAAGGGACGACGCTTTTATGGAAGTGATCAAATACCTTTAAGAGTTCCCCACGCGGAGGATAACGGCTTGCGAGGGTGCAGGGAATTCTATCGTTTGTCCTGAAGATTGTTCATTTCACGCTGAACTTTCTTCTCAATGTGTCGGGCTTCCCTCAGGTCTTAGGTCAACTCAGTATGCCTGTGGAGGTGAGATGTTTGCCTATGGGCATCGAGCAGGAACAGTGTCCGAGTACAAGGAATACATTAGGATGGTATGGATATTACGACACGTTGAGCTGAAAAATCTGCGGTTTCCCTCTTCTCAAGAAGGCGTGTTCACAAAATTTAACTCACCATTGACGAGACTACCGTTTCGGTTGCTAGCAGTTAGGATTTGAATTATAAGAATTGCGCTCCCGACGACGCTCTGCGGTTATTGTCTTTTTTTTCGAAACGCTGAGGCTTACTATTCTTCGCATCATGGATTATATCACATGATCAAGGCCACCCTATTTCTGCCGGCCCTGTCGCTGCACCGACTATACCAGCGCTCGTATGCTGGTCCAAACAGCGGAACACGACAAATCAATGAGTCATAAGTTCTGTTGTTTCGCTACGCTGCCAATGACAAAGTGACAGCTATGCACCGTTCCTTCTTGCCTACACCTGCTATTAGCAATTCTTTCTTCACACCGTCCACTCCAAGCTCCTGCAAAATTTCTTCAATAGCCCAGACTGTGCTACGACTAGCCCCTATCCCGCCTGCCCCTGACCGTAGGACACCCTCTTCACAAATTTAAGGCAGCAGCCGCTATGACATTTGGCCCATGCCAGTTAGATTAGATTATGTCGACAGTTTTTTTGCTTTCAACCTGACTATGGAATACAGCACAGTAAAGCAAGATGCTCCTGACATATTCCTCGCCAGCATCATTCATTGCACTCATTAGCTTAAGTGACTTACGGCATCATGAGAGTGGCTGCTCATTGTCGCCACTCACGCCAAACGCAACTTGTGCGAGATGCTCGGCCGTAGCATTATCAATATTGTCTTTTGTAAACCCCTCTGCAAACTTTGCCTCTAATGCAGAGACGTAAAGAACTTGGATTTGTCGTATAAGTTTTCTCCACACTTAGCAGGTCCGAGACCAGTGCATCCAATTCATGTAAATTGGGTGAGTCCACAGAATCGGTAGCCTACCCGTAGGCTACACCTCTGAGAGCATGCCAAAAATATCAAGAACATTAAGTTCATCACTAGTCTTACCAATGCTAGTGAGAGTGTCTAGGTGCACTCCAGAAGCTCTATGAAGTAGCCAGGCGCGTTGCAACAATACTAATGGGGTAGCGTAATGGAGCGAAGCTGTGAGCCGGCCTAATGGACCAGCGCACAGGACGGCCTAATGTGTACAGATATTTGGGAGTGCTGAAAAACGCTTAAGCGGCGCGAGTTAGTATTATGATGTATTGTAACTTTCATCATTTTATGTGCGTACGATTCAAGCACGTTGCGTTGACCTTCTTTTTCTGAGGCAACATCTCTTCATACGAGAACAGTTGCCACCTACTTGTATACAAAACCTAAACAAAAGCTTAGGCAGGGAGATAAACGGGGTCGGAAAGAGCTGCCACAAAAGAGCTGGCATTCGACGGTGATCTCCTCTTTCTGATTCTGAAACTGTTCTTCGGGGAGCAGCACCCGTGCGCGAGCTATGATTCACACTAGAGAAAAGTGCTTCGCCTTTTTCGTCAGCACATTCTGACACTGATAAGCGTGGTGTTGCAACATGAGCACTGAAGAGCGCCCTTAGCAGGTTGCGCCACCACCAATGGAAAGCAGCTTTGATGCTTAACTTCGATGTCCACTAGCTCAAGCGATGTCGACCAGACGCTTGTGTAGTTACACGTGCCAGCTTCTGGGGGGCATCGCTGACAATCTTTTAATTCAGTATAGCGCGTACAAGATGCATCAAAACTGAGAACTACAAGCAAGCCGACGGCCACTGCAGCCATCCCGTATGTACTCAGGGTGTGCCATCGCCTGAAAAATATAGCAAGATCTGAATCTCACGTTGTTTTTTTTTTTCTAGAAAGGAGCGTTTTCTAGAAAGGTCAACCGGACCGTGCCGAGAAGCGAAATGTCCGGCAAGAAGCACGTGCAGCAGTTCGTCGGCTGTGGCGCTGGTGGTCTGTCGAAATCCCACTGTCCTGCGGCCGGAGCGACGTTGAACAAAAGGGACAGTGCTTCAGCGAACCGCTTAAGGAACAAGCGTGGTCTTGGGGTACAGGACGTGGCGCCAACCTAGTCGTTCATGCAACCTGGTGCAGTTGTACTCAGGTTTTCTGTAAGTGCCAAATACGTAGGCGACACGTGGAGCAAAAAACACGTGAAACCATTGAACCGTACGCGATTCGTAGGAGAGGCCACACTTGCGTCAGTGCGTCATCGCTCAGTCAATTTGATAGAAAGGGAAACTGCCCATACAGTTTGGTCGTTCGATCAGGTTCCTTAGTGCTGCGCTCCATCTTTTACGTTAGCTGTTTGGTGTCGTGCTGTACTGATGTAATTTTATTTAGTTTTCATGGTAAGGAATTTACATGAACTTCATTAATGACCCCTCACCCCTCTGTCGTCTCACTAAGCATGTGTTCTTCGCCATGTTATCTTAAGACTAAATGGGCTTCCTCTTCTTTGACAGCAGGAATATAAAAGTCGTGCTAAATATTTTGCAAGTTCTAATTTCATGTGTACCACCCCTTTATCATCATGCGCTTTTATTCTTCTTGCTCTATCCCATTCAAAGAAAGTCGGGGTCATGTCATTGTCGTAATTGCATCGTCGTTAGACAGATGCCATCATGCGTCTGTTATCATACCATCATCGTCATACCGTGTTCATCGTGACATCGTCGTCATTCGCGCTTCTTCTTCCGGTTGTAATCATACCGTCGTCACCCCACCACCACCGTCATACAGTCGTTATTTCATTGTCCTCACATTGTCATTGTCACATTGTCATCGTTATACCATCGTCATAACTTAAGAATCGACATGTCATTCTCAACATGTCATTGTCGCTATGCGCCTTTGTCGTTCGGTCGATACCATTCCTTCCTCATTTCATTGTCATTGCGCCGGCGTCACATTGTCGTCGTCATGCCTCCGTGCCTATGGGAGACCTCGGCAGGCAAGTGCCATAAGAAAGTGGGACGATATAGGAGTATGTGGCATACAGCCGGAGCAGTGAATGTCCCATTCTATCACTACACGTTTAAGGGATAACACCAGTCACGACATTACTCGTTGCTATTTTTCATTGCCGTTGACAGTCATCGTAAGATGACATCCTCAAAATTTTTCAGAATCGCTGCTACGGAGCGTGCAAAGCAAAGTATAAATTTATTAAAACATGTTACCGCGTTTCTGTAGGGCGAACAGAAGCTTTCAAGCCCTATCAAAAGGCAGGCTGTGCAGTCACAAACATTACCGCGATCGCCTGCATAAAATTTCCCTTAGGCATTTTTATGTTTTTGACAACAGTCACCAATATTGGTTAGCCATTGCCTCTTGCAAATTACGCTTCGTTACTCTTCACAAATCATTGAGTTCTACCGGTACCGACACAGATGGTGCAGCTATTTTCAGCTTAACGCAACCAAAGCAGCAAAGGGTTGCGCAACCAGCAATAGGAAGAAAAATAATAGGAGTAGAGTCCTGAGAAAGGAACATACGAATGATATTCTATATTGTCGATAATTTCGACGAAGAACGGCAGTTGTAAGGTGCGTTCAGTGCATTGTGCAAATAACCGGTCGTCTATTCAGTCACCGAATTGGTGCCAACAGCAAAAAAAGTGCAGTCGCAGGCGGTAGAGGCCAAAGTGGTGCGATGAAATCAGAAAATTCGCTGGCGTAAGGTGAAACCGACTGGCGTAACGTAGGGGTAAAGCAGCGCAAAGCCTTCGTCCGGCGGTTGACGTAAATATGATTATGATGAGGTTACGTTAGTGACAAGAATCATGCCGTAGTATTGCAGCTTTAAGCAAAACTTCTGACGCCACTGTTTTGAGCTTCTCGCAGCCTTGGACTTCTCAATGGCTTATCGAGGGGTTTGCTTTGTATAGTACCCAGTTGGTATTCTTGCGTGTTACACTCTTTCCTACCTTTTTTACACGGGTACTCTGCTTTGCAAACGTCTTTGTGTACTTTCGAGCTTAAGGGAAATCAGGCTTATGTGTTCATCAGAAGATGATAGGTTAATAATGGTATTGCTGGGTACAGAAAAGTTCACCGCTCAATATTCTGGAGCTTAAATATTTTACTTCCGAATGCAAATAACCGCTTAGAACTTGACATGAAAATATACGTATGAAGCATGATAATATTTTGCTGTAACTGTCCGGAGCCTCGCCTGGACCTGTATATAACAGTGGTACTCGTATGTCACCGAGATAAGCAAAGTGAAGGCTTTCCTCTATCCATTCTTTGGCGCAAAATTTCGCAGTACGGGCTGTTGGGCGATGGTAGGAGTTGTACACGTTAGCTTCAGCGCAAGACAGACAAATGCAAAGACAACATGAAACAAAAGAGCGAAGATTCTTCCACCAAAAGCAATAAAAGCACTTAACATGCACCATGTAACTCGTGCGCCCTGTTTCTGCGAATATGTCATCTGTATTCATGCGCTCTGTCTTTCTTCGATTGCAATTGCACGTGATGCTTTTAGAGCCGGTTCGTTGACTCTCACGCGAAAAATTCAAAGTAGCGCACAATGGTGTCATCTTCTTTGCATCTCTCTTGGTTGCGTTAAATTCAACATACGCATCCTTCGGTATACGACGTAGACACTCAGCGTAAAGTTCGTCTTGTTGACTCCTTGCATTATTTCAATCTGTCGACAATGGACTGGTAAATCTGCATCTCAGAGCACAAACTTCGCAGGCCCACACGTAGGCTGAAGAGTAGACATATGTTGAGTAGACGATCTCTTATTTCCCGGACTTACTCAGCCTACTGAGGGAATGCTGTAGCATTTGAGCCAAAGCAAAGCGCACGGACATGCCAAAGGATATTGCAGCACAACTAGTGAATAGCGAAAATCAGATGTATTTTAAAGCTGAGTAACATTTGAGCACATTGGTGGATTTGTTGCATTATATTGCTTATGGTCGATGTCTCAGCGCCCTAATTATTAGAATACACAATACATGATCTTGTACATCCCGTACATCCTGTACATGGAAACTGTCTTCATAAGTATAGTTTCGCATTTTTTTTTGAAGAAAGAAGGATGTGCCGTAGTTGAATGCAGCTGCGCACTTACGTCCTGCATATCAACCGTGTCGTATTTTCGCGATGTCAGTAAGCCTGTTTGTTGTGCACTCGCAGTGCGGCATATGTTTTTTGTTTCTTTGTAACTGTCACAACAATATTCTGAAAGCTGCAAATTCCTTTCCAAAATGTACGTGTCCACTGTGGCCGTCGCTGGCATAACGGGTAACATAGATGTTAGGAGTTAAGAAGTATCCCTCAAGTACCATCCTTTAATGTCTCTATAGAAGAATTTTGGAAAGGTCAAGATCGTTAAAGAACTTACGGATTGCGCGAGTACCTGGTAAAATGGCTCATTTCTTCGGTTTTCCTCAACAGTTCAGTGCCATAGCCGCCATGTGGAATGAGAGGTTAAGAGAGATAAAAAGCCGAAAGCGCTCAGATCAGAGCACGCACTAAGCGCAGTGAGCAGCAAACGCATTAGTTTTCTGTGGCCACCAACTTGTATTCCTGAGCGCGTAATTGTTTCGAAAATAGGCATGTGACTTTTACCACGCCAAGCACTGGCTTTAATGAAAATTAGTATGACGCAATAGTGTTATTATGCCGCCTAAAGGAAAACGTAAACCATACACTAAAAAATCCGAGGGCGCCTGAGTACTTCTTATGAGTTGTCAATGCAAAAGCGTTAATGCCCAATTGAATGCCACTGAGTAGTCCCAGTTATGAACTCCTCGCAGGCAAGCGAACGCGCTGATGCGCTTGGCCAACGCCTGGTGGACAGTGCTGGTTTAGTCTAGTGGTCAAGACACTCGGCTTCTGAGCGTGAGATCGTAGGTTCGAAACTCGTTACCGCCAACGTTTTTCATTTCTAAATAATTCTGTTTATTTTGTGCATCAATTTCTATGTAGCGGTTACCGAGGTGAAGTTAGAACACAGGCGAGAGGTTGCGCGGTCGAGGGAGGCACGGATAACGCAGGCTTCCGAGAGCGAGAGTCCCGTGGCGTCGCGGAGATATCTTTTCCCCTGCCGCAACACCTGGCGTGCCAGAGAAGCAGCGTGGCGTACCCTTTCACCCGTTATGCGCCGTCGAGGTGCGCACGTAAAATGGCATCACAGCCAATGGGAATTTAGGTGCCGTTTCTCTGCTACAGACACCGGCTTTTTCGCTGAATGGGTCGTTTGATGCTCTCGCACAAAGAAATCAGAAACTTTTTCTCTGGTAGCATGCGGTCATTTGTCACAGTGACAATACGTTTACGCGCGAGTGGTATAAGGACTCAGCTGAAGTGGAGCCACTTGTTGGTAATGCGCTACTGACATTAATGCTATGACGAATTTATCAAGAAAGGAAAATATTGCTAAATTTCCTGCGACCATTTTACACTGTAGTTCCTTGCCATCATAGCGCGCGGCGAATCGTACAGTCGGCGCCTTTGCTTCTCCAACAAACTATAGCGCCAGCCCGACCGCAGGGGTGTATTACTCGTTTTCTTCGGTGGGAAGAGTAAACTGCATTATGCTTTTATGCTGAAGTATATCTTTGGCATCTGATGAAATCACAGCATGGACAAAATGTAATTACTCTGGTTCCATTTTCTCTTGGATCGTTTAGGCAACTGCAGTGAGCTGCATTGAGTGAAATTACGTGCGTACGGCATGGACAGGCGCTAAAGTGTTTCTGAGAAAACGATAGCGCAGATCTTTCATGTCATTAGTGTTCACGGTGGGCCCTGCATTCAGCCAATTTCGCTTTGGAAGCCATTGCTGTTAGCGAATGCGGGTGTGGGTGTTGATTCTTTGATCGTAAAATAATGTTCGCACCTACAACTTCGTAACGGGGACCATCGCATTCCGGCCCTCCATTTGTTGTTCTATTAGTACAGTATTTGCAATTGCGTACTTGAAATATAGCGAAAAAATTCGGTTCAAATCGACACTTTCCCCAATATATTGCCTATGCGTAGAACTACCAAAGCTTTTTCTCCAAAGTGTCATTTTAAATCCAAAGAAAAGGGTTCTCTTCCCCTGCAAGTATGAGTATGGGAATGTATGCAATTAACTAAAATGCACGAGTCTAAGGTTTGTGCAATTATACCGTGCGAGTAACCGCAGCCTGTTGCCTCAAAGAACACGTGACAAATGTGCAATACTTGATTACTTTCACGCGGTGTTTTTCCTCTAAGAGAGAGTTCTACTCTGCAGGCTGAATCTGCAAGTCCCAACAAAGCAAAACACATATAACAAGTGTGAGCTCTCTTTATTAGCTAGATATTAACTTGACGTTTAAGATGTTGAAACAGTTAACGCAGAAGCCGCAGAATAAGGGGACATCCTACAATCGGGCAGCTGTTTATATAGTTATACTCGATCAAAATAGCAGATGCAAGCTTATCTAAAGAACCAAAGAAACTGAAAGATGCGGGAGCTGGATTATTCACTAAGAAGGTTGGAAGAGGATTGCGTTTCTCATATGAATTGAACACTAGAGGCGTAATTAGCAAACCTTTTTTTTTGTAAGACCTCTTAGCTGTTGTATGTCCAACAGGAGCCTGCAACTCCCTGCTGGGCAACGCCCGTTGACTATCCCTTCTTTTCGAAAAAAAAAACTATTATGTCAGATATGCCCGCTATCCATAATCCTACATGATTCTGTGTGATCATGTATGAAAACCTTCATGTTTTATATAAAAGACATATGAATACGTGGCATATGGTAGAGTCTGTTCCAGTAAGGAGTTTCTGTTCCAATTTTGAGAGCCATTGAGGCAGTCAGAAATGCTGTCGTCATGCATTGTGTCGGGATTTAAGGACATTGGCATCGACGAGAGCAGTGGCTCCATCCTTGAAGGTAAACCTTAACGAGGCATAAAGTTGGCATCCTCCTGAAAGCTCCAGTTTCATTCTCATTAGGGACGAAACTTTCTTGATAGACTGCGGGTAGCGCTGCGAGAAGTCGCCCGATTGGTGCTTCGCTGTGAAGATCCTCCCAAACTTGTCCTCTGAAAGTGATATCGCAGCTTAGGAGCGTAATTGAGCTCGTATATACCGGGTGTTTCAGCGAACACGTTCAAAATTAATTAAAGGTTGCCTGTTGCCAATAGCACATCTACAGTTCATGAGGTGGTCTGCTCGAAGCGGCGGGCACTACTTGAACAAAAAATGCATAATCAACTAATTATCAAAAAAGCACAAATCATGTTTTTAACTAATCACCTTATGGTCCATTTTGCAATTCGAAAATTCTAGCCATGGAGCTTTAAATCCGGATTCACATGGAATTAATTATCAGGATGACACCAGTTTCGGGATATTGATTCCCGAACTTTGACGAAAAATGCATTAGGGTTCCTGTTACTTTCTTAACAAAACGTCATTTTATGCAGTGAAACCCAAATTGCTTCAATGCATAAACGACTGAATGCATTGAACGAAATGCACTGGACACTAATGCATTTATCCGCAAAGTTCGGGAATTATTATCTCGAAACTGGCGCCATCCTGAGAATTCGTTCCGAGCGGATCTGCCTTGCGAACTCCACGACTAGATTTAGTAAATTGTAATATGGGCCATAAGATAATTACTTTAAAACCTAATTGGTGTTTTCATGTTATTCAGTCGAATATGCATTTCAATTCTTTCTGAAAGTAGTGTCCACCGCTTCGGGCCGAACACCTCATGAACTACAGATGTGCGATCTACCACAGGCACCTCTTAGTACTTTTTGAATGTATTCGCTCAAGCATCCTGTATATTACTTATGCTGAATAGATTGCAATCGGATGTCTTGTATATTTCGACAATATACACAAGGAGCAGTATAAAAAAAAAAGGGGGGGGGGTGTCTTGCTCAGGGCAAAGGCAAAGGCAAGCTTCATTGTCGGAACGTTGGCTCCGCATTGAGTCTTCCGTTTGTGTCCAACCGTTATTGATCATTCGAATAATACCCAAGTTACACTAAGGCAAATAGAATTAAATGTAGTCAAACAATCTCTACGCCGGCAGTTGTTTATCACGCCTTCTTGTGCAGCGTATGATAATTCTATGTGATTGACGGCTCAAACTCAGCAGAGGAGGTGAAGGAAAGAGTTATTTATTGTTACTCCGTCACGGCATTGCTCTCGCTTTATATTCTCCACATAATGTCGCTATCGTAGGTGTTGTCCTATGACATTCTGAAGGAACCGACACAAATAACGATATACACATGCACAGTTTCAATGGATTCCTAACTTCTGCAACAGTCCGGCGAAAGCTGCGGCATATAAAGTAACATAGGTATCGCACTAACTATTATCTCACCCTGACTCGTTTGTGACAACCACAATCGCTTCATATATTACGACGGTCTTCAACCCATAGAATCAGAGAGACACTGCTCGAGGAGAATGTGAAATTTTCGAATGACAAATCTTCAGATATATTCTAGACGCTCTTACATTTCCCGCAGTGGATACAAGCGTATCTTTCGCAACGCTATTGTTTCTTCTATTTTCGCTTGGTCCCACTTTCACAAAATACTTTCTGCGAAAGATTTTTATTATTGGTCCTCATTGTGCTTGTGGCGAGGCGACTGAACGTTCTGTATATTTTACGAATGTTCGCTGTTGTGAGAGGCGTCAGTTGAAAAGTGATCGTAGTTCTATATGAGCTTCATTAGGAATCTGTGAGATAGATTTGTACTATGGGCCAGTTTTACTGGGAGCGAGCCGGAACATCAAAAATTATTTCGTGTAAGGGAATCTGAATAAATTGTGGCAATGTGAGGAAAAAAAAAATCGCGCGATTGCAGACGCATGACAGGGCGCTTGAATCAACCTAGTGCAATAGACGATTTACTATTCTCTCGAAAATCGGATGTATCGCACCCCCCTTCACCCGCCCCTCACACACGTATTATTAATAATATCGCGCATGTTGACCTTTCTGGTAGTCCCAGTAACGTATACGCCTAAGACAGTCGAAAAAGAAACGTAGCGTGTTACGCGCGCAGTGGGTCGCAAACGCCTTTAATCAGGGGGACACATCATGACAAACTACGGAACGCCAATATAATAGAACAAGAAGCATATTTCCTTACATGTGTGCCAGTGAGCTTTTTCTTTTTATGCAGCCAGGCGACATTATATATCTGACTATCAGATCCGCTCGTACCATACACGTTGGTGCTGTGGAGATAGATTGGCAGACGGCATCTTTGCCGCCTCCGGGATTCTTTTGTCTTCGGTTAGTTACAAAAAAGAAAGAACAAGACTGTTCCACAGCTGCGACAGCAAAGGTATAATAAGGAACATCCGTCGGCGGCGTCTACGTCTCGTGTCGTGCTTTTCGAGTCGGCGCTAACAACAAGGAACGGCGTTATCGCGAAAGAGCACTGAAGAGGAAATTTGGGATATTTGCTGTAGCACTTGCAGGTAGATGAAAAAGAGAAATACATAATAAAAAAACTTGACGATAGTGATTCTTTCGGAAGTTAGTAAAAATAAAAGTAAAAAACGTAAAAGTCATGACGATAAACATACCGGATGTGTTCGCTGCTCAAACTTTGAGACGCTTCCTCTAGAGAACCTTGTTGCGTATCGTTTTAGTTCACGCTTTTTCCCGTCAAAGCTAACGACTAAGTTTTCCAAGAGAGAACGCCCCGGGTGGCAGTGTCGCGACGAAAAATGTGTACCGTGAAATGAACGAGACATCGGCGCAGGAAACGGTAGAAACTGAAATTGTCTAGGAAGAAATGTCTGGAGAAACATATAAAGAGAGGGCACGGTGGTGATTGTGTACATGGTCACGACTCGGCCGCCATCTTTCGGGTCGCATTGTCTTTCCGCCAGTAATCTGCGCTTCCTTGCGCAGCTGGGCTCTTGCTACACACGGGCTACTGCTTAGGAATTGAGGTGCAGCAAATTTCTCCTTTCTCCGCCATCTTCCGTCGCATTTTTCCCTCCCATCCTGCCTGTTCCACAAGTGTGGAACTCATTGTTTCCCTCTTCAATAAGACATGATACGCCTTCGAAGGAGGGTGTAGGGACAGAAAAGTAAAACATAGAAAAGGTGGTTCTGGAATGATGCTCTTGCAAACTTTCCCCAGATCAATGCTTTCGCGAAAAGATACAGTGCCTGCCTTAGATAATACGCGATTCCTCATGTTCACATTTCTTAATCCTGCCTGCGAGAGGCCAGTGAGGGAAATGTTTGTTTTATATCGGCCATCATCGGCTTATACACGCAAAGAATGGTCCAGTCGGTGGGGCCTTCTAACCTTGAACGATTAGGGTAACGCGCTTGACTAATTCTTATGTAGGCCGCATCATTCTCATAGATACAGTGAAAGACACGAGGCGTCTGGTTTTCTTTTAAAAAAGAATCCTGTATAGGTTTAGACAAATATGACGTGTTCTCTTAATTGTGTTTTACCTGCATGTGTAGTTTTTCTCTGTGTTCTTTTTTTAATTTTACTGGAAACAATAGCAAACGATCAAGAAGGAACCGCTACGAAGAATAAAGTTGCAAGTTAGATGAAAAGAAACCTGCAAGTAATTGGAGTGAACTCCATCCGCGTGCCACTACAACTGGCGCGCATCTAGATGCTTAGTTTATAGCACCACTTTGTGACACCATAATTTGAACCTGACAGGCAAGCCTGTGCCCCGTTTCCTCTATCTCGTGAGATAATTTGTATTTTTTGGAACTCATCACTTTTCGCCCGCGCTAGGAACCAACAGTGCTGACCCGGCCTTGATCACGCACAGCGAGTACCGTATCTGAAGTCGAATTGAAGCTGCCCACATTTTGGCACACGGACCCCGAGCGCTGCTTCGTTCATGTCAAGACACAGTTCACCATGCGGCGCATCAGAACCGACCTCTTGTGGTGTTATCCCGTCGTGAGCAGCTTGCCGCCAGCTATGACCAGCGAGGTTCACGATTTGTTTCGCGAGCCAACCTGCAGAGAAGGCCTACCAAACTTTGAAGGAGACACTCATTCGACGTCTCACACCCTCCGAAACTGAACGCTTACGGCAAATCCTGAACGACAAGGTCCTTGGTGACCACACAACATCTCAACTACTGCGCCACATGCAGCAGTGACTTGTGCGAAGCGTTACAGGTCTCAACAGCAGACTGCTGCGCGAGATATTTCTTCAGCGTTTCCGCAACAACTAGCGCGTGGCGCTTGCTACGATGGCTGAAAAGGATCCCAGCAAAATGGCCGCCATCAATGACACGATCATGGCTGGAGTGGAATGGGCATGTGGACCGAACGGCGCTCTCTCACTGAGGCCCCGCGTGTGAAAAATTGTGTGAGAGCGCTGCGAGCGAACGGGATGGGGGCGGAGACGCGCTTCCCTGCCTAATAAAGCGATAGCATTAGGGAGTCTGTGTCGCAGAAAATCCAGCGTCCTGCGTCGGTGTCCGGCGTCGGACGTCGTTTCGGCATGATTTTCGAGCCAGGCTTATCCAGGCTTTCGACGTGACGAAAGGAGTTGATTGAACAAATTAAATTTCTCAAGCTAAAATGGGTAGGAAAATCGCAAACTTCGACATGCACAAAACCTACAGCCATGCTAACTCTAGGATTGTCGTTTAGCTATACGAGAAGACATAATTCTGTTAGGCAAAAACTCAAAGAAACCCCTTCACACACACAAACCGGCTACGACGTTCACAGACTGGTCGCGGCGTCCGCCATATTGCGCGCGCCGGCGCGATGGGTGTCTTAGAGGCCACGGAGCTGCACGCCCGGTTCCTTGCAATACCTCCAGCTGGCACTCGCTTCCGCCGCATCGCAGCCCACGCAAGAGGCCGTGTTTCTACCACAAAGCTGGCCTTCATACATACGCAATCGCTGAGGAGGCGGCCATCGCTTTCGCCATTACAAATGCACAGGCAGATATTATCTTCAGTGGTTCCAAGACGGCCATACACAATTTTGCCCAGGGTAGAATTGCGGAATCCACTCTTAATATTATTAGTAAGATCACCTCCCCAGATAAGGATATTGAATCAATTTGGATACCGGCGCGTTCTGGCAACCCTGGAAACGAGACGGCTCATCAGACAGCCCGAGGTTTAGTCGGCCGGGCGGTGGGCACCTCCGCTCTGGGGCAGCCAAGGATAGCCTAATTTCATTTCACGATCTGCCCCCCCCCCCCCCTCATCATAAGCTCAATAAAGAGCACGAAATCACCTGTAGGAGACTCCAAACAAACTCACTCCCTAACCCTGTAGTTCTCTCCCATAAGTTTCCACCACAACTTTCTCCTGACTACATGCTGTGCGATGAGAGAGCTACCCTCAACGACATACTCTGGTGATGCAAGTAAGATTCCCCACCTCCAGAATTAGGGGAAATCCTGCTTCCATATGACTGGAAGACCCTGCTGCGCAGCTCGGACTCGGGTATCCAAGACCGGATCCTCAAGCGCGCCTATGAGGTCGCCAGTAGGCTTGACCTGCTGTCCATCTAGTAGGGCAATGTACCCTGGCCATACATAACTAGTCAGCTGAATAAAAGTTTCTTCTCTCTCTCTCTTACTCGTGCATAGCGTTTTCACCCAGCGTTTCCCGGTAAACATTACGGTTACATACGCTCCAGCTGCCGGTGAGAGGCAGTCAGGGATCTTTGAATGCTATCGCGTTCCACTTCCGAAGTAACACATAATTTTAGCCACAGAAGTCGCCTATCAACAACATGAAGGTACGTAAGAAAATTTGATTGATATCGTGTCATTTTGCCAGCGTTTCTTTTTGGTGGAATATTGGTCCGGGATAATGATTAAAGTAAACAATATAGTGAAATAAACCAGATTTATTAACCACGTGGCGCGAAGAGATGCAAATGACCAATGCACTTCTAGATAAATCTAATGGTACATGCACTTATATATCCACGACATGTATGTAAGAGGAAACTTCTCAAATATTCTAAATGTACTGACTGAAGACAGAAGGGTGGGTCTAAAAATTAATCTGCGGAAAACTAAAGTAATGTTTAACAGTCTCGGAAGAGAACTGCAGTTTACGATAGGTAGCGAGGCGCTGGAAGTGGTAAGGGAATACATCTACTTAGGGCAGCTAGTGACCACGGATCCGGATCATGAGACTGAAATAATCAGAAGAATAAGAATGGGCTGGGGTGCGTTTGGCAGGCATTCTCAGATCATGAACAGGAGGTTGCCACTATCCCTAAAAAGGAAAGTGTATAACAGCTGTGTGTTACCAGTACTCACATATGGGGCAGAAACCTGGAAGCTTACGAAAAGGGTTCTGCTGAATTGGAAGACGACGCAACGAGCTATGGAAAGAAGAATGATGGGTGTAACGTTAAGGGATAAGAAAAGAGCGGATTGGGTGAGGCAACAAACGCGGGTAAATGACATCTTAGTTGAAATCAAGAAAATGAAATGGGCATGTAATGAGGATGGAAGATAACCGATGGTCATTAAGGGTTACGGACTGGATTCCAAGGGAAGGGAAGCGTAGCAGGGGGCGGCAGAAAGTTAGGTGGGCGGACGACAATAAGACGTTTGCAGGGACAACATGGCCACAATTAGTACATGACCGGGGTAGTTGGAGAAGTATGCGAGAGGCCTTTGCCCTGCAGTGGGCGTAACCAGGCTGAGGATGATGATGATGATGATGATGACTGAAGAAGTAACAACTCCCGACCGGAATAAACGTGTTTCCTTTAAGAGCTGCACCAAGTCTACGTGAACCAATCGACTTTCCGAGAAAAGCAATAAAGGCAATTATTGGACGTTAACATGAACAGTGTTAGAGAATATACATATTGCTTAAGTAGTCAGACTTAATCGGGGAGACCGGGAAGTCTTTACCAATGTAATCTCCGCTGCTTTGTCTGGCGATCTCTTTCAACATGCCAGCAGGTGAAACGAAGTAGGAACATATAGTCTAATCGAATGGTATTTGCTATTCAGATCATACCACTTCAGAATGCGCTATTGAAAGTTCTCGAATAGCCGTTTCCTTTCGAATGCAACGCATAACAGCCCATTAGAAGTCTCGAACGTGAGGAGCCGATTCCAGGTAGGACACTTATTGCCAATGATTGTGCTGCTGGACAGTCGTGGCTGTTGCGAAGAGGCGCACCAGTTCCCGAGAGAACTAACGCCCGGGTGTTAATCGGTTCTACTGAACAAGTTCCTGGATTTAATCCAATATGAACGCCCCTTTTTGGGACAGCCTGTAAATATGCTAGCTTGATTCAGGCAAGAAAAACATTTTTTTTGATGTCTCAACATGTCTGCAACCCATTAAAACTGGGTGCTCAATGTGGTATGACACTTCTTCAACAAACGCAGTAGATCTACAAATATCTCTACGTGTATGTGATGCATGCCGTTCCTTTAATTGCTTCATAATTGTCATTACGATAGTGCACCGGATAACTGAAAGCAGCCGTTTTTAGTACAGAAGCCGCTTAGTTGAGTGGAAATACAGTTGGTAACGGCATTACATTTATGTATGAAATATAAGATAAGCGTACCATGTTTTTCTCAGAAGGAAGTCTCAAGAAAAGTTCCTTTTGTTTCCACCTCTACACACTAAGAAAAAAAAGAGTATCCCTTACTCTTTTCGAAGAGTCTGGACTCGTCACGTATATGACACACTTTGTGGGAGACACCCGAACTCTCTTTTGGCAGAGAGTCCCAAGACTATCTGTGCTCCATACAAGGTGTTTGCGTGACTCCGCACACAATAGTCATGCATACTCTGTTGTAGTAGTCGCCTATACCCTCTCAAAAGGGTTACAAGACTAGTGCTGAGGGAGTCGGTTAACAATTCTAGATGAGTCAGACGACTCCAGCAGTGTGTGTCAAGTTACCCTTAGTGCGTAATGCCGTTCTCTTGCAAATAAAGTAAAGCAACTGATCCATGTAAGTCGCTTCACTCTTGGATGGCAGTGTCGAGCCGCTTTTCAGAATGTGTCAACAACTCTTGCTGTAAGTACACACGACTACGGCTAGTTCTCGAGAAGACTACTGTGAAAAGACAACATAGGATAACAAAGAATCCACAGTAAACGTGCCAAAAAGCACATGGCAGGCTAGCAAGAAAAAGTTAATATTTCATCAGTCTTTGTTATTGTCTTCTGGAAAATTCAAATGTATCAGTCAGCACAGAATCACTTTGAAAGCAAGACAGTTCTCATTACTATTAAACTGGAATCAATAGCCAACCAAGCAAAATGTAGCAAAGGCAAAATCAAATATGTAGCCTGCAGCTGCATATGCATGACACTGCAATGCCACTCAGAAGCTTGATGAGACCCCAAAATATTATGTAACTCATGTAGAAGTTTAGTTCACCACTGCACTAGTCTCCTATAATATGTCAAAAGATTTATAAGTTCAACCTATTTCCCTGTTCTAAACTTACGACTTAACATTCTAAGCAAGTAAGCTACACATAACAAATAAGAAAGGCTGCACTTATGTGCAAAGGAGACCCATATAATGAAGTGCAATAAAAACAACATTCCAACTTAGATTACATTATCTATGCATCATACTATGCTTGTTAAAAACAACTGGTTGGCAATTGATAATCCAATCTAACAGTAAAAACAGCTGTCTTACCTTATGGTACTCTTGTTGGCACTTTTTCCCACACAATTTGTGCATGTTAGCGTGAGATGAAAATTGATCTGAAAAACACCACATTAAAAAGTTGTTCATCGATTTTATTCTGTCATACAACATGCAACAGTGTATAAAAACTTCATAACTGACAAAATTACAAAAATAAATACAGCAACACTTATACTGATCACTTATTTATGTTGAGAAACATACTTTTGCAAGACTAAGTATAATAGCTGACACAGACAATTTCACAGGTAGAAATAACCGCTAATACAAAACTTTCCATAATGCAAACACGTTGACAAAATAAGTAGCACAGGTAGCTGTATTTTGTTACGGCAAAGATGGCGCATGAATTATGAGGACAAGGAAGGAAGCAGAACACATAAACAAACTATACCCAGCTACATGCACGCAGCTGTAACAGTACACATAGTGCACAAAGATCCAGAAGAAACAAAGAGGAAGATGTGAGGAAGGCTTCTTTTACTCATCACATGTCATCCTGTAAGAGCACATTATGCACTGGCTGTAATCTATCCTCAGCCCATACATGAATGTGTTACATTAGGTGCCACATTTAGAAATCACTCATACAATGTTCTTGTGATTTCCCTTATTCCAATCTTTAACTAAGCAAGCATGACTGAGTTACGTAAAGCCTCCCTACGGCTTGGCACATATACAGAAAGAAGTGCTTCTATAAACACTGGAGGTCACGGACGGATGACTGACACATACCTCTTTTAATTCTTTTGTCTTTGTCATTATGATTATCTATCACAGTAGTCTTTTGTAGAGTGAAACACTTCCAGGTAATACACTGTGTGCAACCAAGTGTGAATACCTGTTCTTGATTTCTACCTTTCTCTGGTGTCCCGCTAAGGTAACAATGGGACAAAGGATTATCTTCCCAATGTATGCGTTCCCATACAACAGGAGCAGTTGATAAGCCACATTAAATGGTGCGTGAAATAAAACATCTGTGCTTAACTTTCCACTGCCGCTCCAATCTGGAGTAATTTTTTTTTGCTTTCTGTACACTAGCACAGGTGCTACGTAGTCTCCTTGGTGCCCAAAGCAACTCTCACACCACAGCAGGATGTCCATTTTTTTTTAATTCTAAGCAAAACTATGGTTATGGGGGACAATTGCGAACTTATATTTTTGCTTTGTATCTTAATTATATTGTTGACCTTTAACTTTAGCCACTTCACTACTTTTCTGCAGGTGCAGACAGGCCATTGCACCAATGCTAGGTTTTGAAAACACCAGAGCAGGGTAGAAAGCAAGAACAGATATTTATAATTTGGGTGCCCACTCTGCATTGCATGGATATGTTTCAATGAACGATAAAACTACTTGGTAGATAAACATATGAAAGATAAGAGAATTAAGCTCGAAGCCTACCATATCAGTAACTGGGAATTTCATGTGTAAATGAAATTTTGCGATTCCCAGTGATGAAGAAACAGTTTTGACAATATGTGCCAAGGTCACCAACTCACTCATGCTCACAAAGGAAACAAAATAAAAACAAGCAAGATTAAAAGAAGTTCGAACTTCCAACCTAAAGTGAGACACCTTGCATGACTGATTTATGTATTACTGAGCATAAATTACATCTGGCGCATAATCTGCTTGTACAAGATGACAAACAATGAGTTCTGTAAGCCTTGTGGGACAATTCTGTGTGAAAGAGAAATCTATTTGATCATTACCTTTTGGGTATGTGTATCTCAGAACTGGTGCTAGTCTGAGTTGTTACAAAGTAGACGTCATTGAATACTGTAATTCTAATGCCTGCCACTGCTATAAATTTCTGTTAGTCCCACTGTCATGAAGCAGTTATGTTCAATAATTAGCGGCAGTCACCGCTGAAACACTCAGTACAAAACACGAAATAAATATATGCAGTCGGAATGTAAATGTCGAACAAAGATATAATCAAGTCTACATTTCACAGAACTGTCTTTGTTTCTGTTAGTGTGCCAATACCAATTCCACATTCACAAACATTCTTGTATTGCTCTCCTGACAAATGCAGGAAAATGCACAGTTTTTAACAGAAGCCCTTGGGAAGACAGCCCAGAGTCGCTTTCACAAGAGGACTTCCCTTAAACTTTCGTCGCTATGTTGTAGGTCACTGTAGCAAGGGGAACATTTTGCTGATTGAATATTACTCGAAATGTTTTTATTATTTGTACTAGAGGTTTGAAAAGAGAGCCAATTGTAGAGTTCTTCATGCAGATTTGATATATTCCATTGGTTTTTGTTTAGCTGCTTCTTGAGTTATGTCCTACACAACAGCAAAATACATAGTCATATTTGCGGGCACTTTCTTGTGTATTAAATTTTCACAAAAAGCAGTGTGCTGCAGCTAACTCGGCTCTTTGTAGACTGCAAAGTGCCAATATCTATTCAAACAGCATGTAAAGTTACTAGAAGTATGCAAGATTAGTAGGCAGGCAGACAGGCCTGCCTACTAATCTTGCATACTTCTCATGCTATTGTGAAAAAAAATTAGAATATACTTCAAAAGCTTTTTCTGACAATAGCATGAGAATAACCTTATGCACTTATAATTGTCCCATACTAAAGAAATTTGGCATACATACATACTGAAAATATTTTGCGCCAAAAACCACAACACACACAAGAAAGACGACAACACCACGGGCGCTCTTTCTTGTGTATGTTGTGGTTTTTGGCGCAAAATATTTTCAGTATGCAAGATCACCAACTAGCCCAGCAGTTAACTCTTCTAAAATTTGGCATACATACTCTTCAAGATATGCAGAATGCTGATATCTAATTAAATTGCAATCTGTAAAATTATTTAATGTGGCCTAATATTTTTTTTTGCATAGTTCCAGCAATTGTACAAGCCGTTTGGATGGGTATCATCACTTTGCAGTATATAACTAGCTAAATAAGATACAGCATGAAGCTATTTCTGAAAATTTTATACACAGGAAAGTGCCCACAAGAATATTTTACCACTGTGTAGGACCGTAACTAAAGAACAGCAGCTACACGAAAATCAATGACAATTCAAATCTAATAAAGCACTTTATGAATGACAGTATATTCAAATCTCTAGTACAAATATATAAAAAAGTTGTTTTGAGGAGTATTTCCCCTCAATAAGTGGGTGTCAGTGTTTTCTACCAAAGTGTTAGAAAATGCCTTCAGGCATACCATGGGGAGCGCTATAAATAGCACACGCACGCATCTGCCTAAAAAGCCCTACGCCCTGCTTGCATTCATTAGTCATTTTTGCATTCTGTTGTATGTCACCCTTTGCATCCCTTAACATTGAGTGCGCAAAACCAAAAACAGCCTAATACCGTATTTACTCGCATAATGATCGCACTCGCGTAATGATCGCACCCCTAAATTCTGAAGTCAAAATTCAATTTTTTTATTTATCCTGTAAGATTGCACCCCAAACTTGCCACAGCGATATGTCATGTGCCAAGTCTAGCTAATAATGATCGTGCTTACCATCTGTCAACTGCTATGCGAACAACTCTTCAAGACAAACCAAGCAGTCTGCACGCACCAAACATTCTTAAGCAGATGCCCCATTTCATTCCTTCCATCACTTTCCGCACTTATATGACAAAAAAACAAAGCTACAACCACACTTGCCTTTATTATGTGTAGGCTTTGCAATGGTTGTGGTCAACAATAACAACAAAAAAGGCGTCTTTCGTTTCTTCTCGTCTGCACTTGTGGGCACGCAACAAATCGCGAGTGGCAATGATAGCAGCCACGTTTACAGTGATACGTTAGAAGTGTACCCTATTCATTCGCCGAAGTTTGTAACGCAGCTAAGATATTCGCCCCCCCTTAGCGGAAACGTGCCATATTAGGATAGTGGTGAAGACAAATGCCGCAGTTTCCGCAGCATGGCCGCCATGTGTTCCTATGTCAGAGGCAGCTAAGCGCGCCCATCTGTTTCTGTCCCCTCGAAGTGGACATGGCTATGTTATTGCCGCAAACTTGCCGATATTATTCATTACTGATACGGAAGAAACTGTTTGAATGCACGTAATGTACTCACGAAAAGAAAAAAAAATCGTGTTCGGCGCGTTCGGCTTGCTCTGCCGGCCACCATTTTTTTTTGGTGTGTGTGTCCCGCAGTACATACAGCGGCAGCCACCTCTTTGTTGACTTGTTGTCATCCCGTTGAAAATGTCAGGGGATATATTTTTTTCTTTTTGTGGGAAATTTAGCCAGCTTAATGATTGCACCCCTGAATTTGAGTCAATTTTTTTTACAATAAAGTGCGATCATTATGCGAGTAAATAGGGTAACACACTGAATTTTTAGCCTGTAAAGGGGTTGTATACAAATGGGGGCAGCCAACTCTAGTGTGACAATAAAAAAATATTTGTTCTCACAATAATGAAACCAGTCATAAAATATATCCTACAAATTTGGAAATGAATGCCCACAGAACCTTGCTGATTGTCACATTAATTTCCTAAACAAGATCTTTTGATGTTTATAATTCCTAGTTTAATTCACTTTCTCTAGTAAATGGGCTCTGACCTAGACTATTCAGTGTAGGAGACTAACCCAGACCTGAAAGCCAATATTTAAATCTGAAATAAAGTCATTCATCCTACGACCACGTCACTGCTATGTCATCAGAAGCGTGCATCCATGGACATATAGTCTGTAAAATAATTTTTACATGATCTGTACTGTTCCTCTTGCACTAATAAATTAGGAAATGCATTTCCTATTTAAAGCACTGCTGTAAACCTTTGTGTTTGAGAAATGCAATACTCAAAAGTGTAACAAAACCAATGTGTACATGACACCTACGATGCCTTTGACATTCGTCAGTGTGACAAATAGGCACTGAGAAATGCCAAGGGCATCATAGCTTTCTTGTTTCAAACCTTGTATGCGAGTATATTACTGGTATCTTTGCAGTGAAGGGAAGTCACATTATTACCAGACTTATGAGGGGAACTCATGTTTCTCTAGATTAATATTTTCTTTTTTGTGCTCCTACATTCTTTACTTTTCCAAAAATAATGGCTGTTTGAAATAAGTACTCTATATTGCTCTTAAATTTTTCTTGCACCAGAGCCCACATTGGGTTACATTTCTCTAACACTTTGCAGTGCTGTAGATTATCAATAGGAAGAAAAAAATGCCGTAAGTTTGCATTTTAGCCTTCTGTATAACAAGAAGTATGAACCTATCAATTACATAGACAAGTACAAAAGAACTATGAAAAACTGAGCATAAAGACGGACATGTATTATAATAGCAGGAATCGATGGCGAGAGTTCTAATTGAAAGGAACCATTAAAAACTAGGCACTAAAGACACATATTAATTATATTAACACAAGTATTTGCTAAGGATTTGAAGAGACGAAAAGAATGTCGCTTCAGATCACTCCACCCCAACATTCATCCATGGTTCGATGAGTGACCACAGCTGGTGATGCGGTTTGGATAGGTGGAAGCTGAGTGCAGCTGTGAAATAGGTGGAACATGTAGAGGGTCACCAAAGGTTGCATGCTGGTTGCACAGCAGGGTGCCTCGATCTCCGGACTCACTCGACATCATGCGTTCAGCCTGGTTATACGTCGTTTGCAAGAGGCCTGGCCCAAGTGTGTGGCACGGCTTGGGTAAAATTTCGAGGCAACCTGAAAAACATAGATCCATATCTATAAGCAACAAAATATTCTCCACCATAGGGCAAACCTGAAGTTTACTATCGGCACATAGCAGATAATGAAAACAGACGCAAGTCACCAGACTTGAGGTATACAGATGTGCAAAAGTGTAAATGAATGTGAAGAGCTGCTTATAAGACGGAATGTTTCATTCCGTCTTTTGTAGATCAATAGTAGTATCTTAACATAAAGTCAAGTGTACTGGGCCCTCCCTAAAAAAATTTAAATAATGGGGTTCTACGTGCCAAAACCACTTTCTGATTATGAGGCACGCCCTAGTGGAGGACACCGGAAAGTTCGACCATCTGAGGTTCTTTAATGTGCACCTTAATCTAAGTACACGGGTGTTTTCTGCATTTCGCCCCCCTCGAAATGCGGCCGCCGTGGCCGGGGTTCAATCCTGCGACCTCGTGCTCAGCAGCCCAACACCATAGCCACTGAGCAACCACGGCGGGTATGGCCCTCCCTATTTCTGTAAGTAGGCTATTTCATGTGAGCTGTCCCGACCTGGCACACGACCACTTGAAATTTCTTTTCGAAAAACTGGAGGCCCTTCAATATAGGACAAATGTTAATTTCAAGAAATACTTGTGTAACGCACCAAACTATGCATCATAAAGGGCATAGCCAGAAAATTGGTTCCTTCATTAGGGGGCCAAATTTTTCAGGACAATAAAGAGAGGCCTTACACCAAAAATTGAACTGCTTATTAGCCACTGCTCAGTTTATTATGGGTCATAAAAATGGACAAAATGGCCTATTAACTTTATTTTCATAGAACTCGCTTACAGCAAAAGCTGCAAATTTATGTAATCCACATATTTAAGGCTTGTGCTGCATGCAAAAACTGGTTTCAGGAAGATAAAATATGCAGCAGTGCCGAGAGATGAGGATGAACTAGCAAAAAAAGTCAGTTTTGGTGTAAGTTTATCGGCATACTTACTAGTGAGACAGTCCTAGTAAATTTATGCCGAATACCATGTATGAAAGTACACTGTTTCGTTTTTAAATTGCTAAAGCTTTATCAAAGCAGTTTTGTGTCAAGCAAGAAAAAAAATTGTACAAGTGGTCTCCTACTAGTTTCAAAATTTGCATCGCATTTCGTCTAATCCACATAGCCTCTTGGCGGCTAAGGAAAAATGGATGGACTTGAGCATTCCTGCACCGATAGCAGGGAGTCTTAACTGCTTCGAAGTTAATTCTTTCATTGCTGAGTGGCTACAAGCCACTTCACTGAAAAATTTGCCACTTAATTACATGTATTTACCTCAATCTTTCTGTCGGCTTCCAGCCTGCTTGGCATCATCACGAAGGCTGCCAACTCCCTAGTGGACGTAGTCAGGACACGGTGGTCGCAGGACGCAGTGGCAGGAGCCGCCAAAGGCTTCGAACTCCCTAGTGAACATAGTGAGGACACGGTGGTGGTAGGATGCAGGGGCGGGAGCCACCAGAGTGTACCTGCAGCAAATTTGCACAAACGCTCTTAGTCCTACCATGTCACAATTTACAAGAAAAATTCAGCTGTCTGTGTAACATGGATACCAATACAAATAAATGCAAACAGTTAGGTCCTACAACACAACTAGAACATCGACAAAGAAGAAATGGTACTTATGTTTATGAAAATCCAAGCAATGAAAAAAAAATGTGCATCTGATTTGTGCGTGGAAGCTCAATGGTAACCTGAGCTCATACCATCAAGTGATTTGCTAGTTAACTGCAAGCCTCTTAAAATGTCATTGTATATTTTTTACATGCACTATCTTAAGCTGCATTAAAACAAGTTCAATATCTCTGAATATAAGTAAATCACGAAGCAATTCAATTAATTAATTCCAGTGGTCGTTAATGCAACAAAGTGCAAGCTCTGAATGAAGCTGGCCAAACTGGGTAGTGACAAATAACAATGTGGTTCTGTACATCTTGTTTTTCTGGCTTTTGCTGTAGCATTAAAATACACAAGAAATTTCACATTCCTGACTTTTTATTTTTTGAAATTTTTATTCCATAATGCATAATACTTCAGCAAGAGCACTAATGCTGTCTTTTAATCGTAAATAGTGATAGAACAAGAAATTTTACTGGAGCCAATGTTTGGCAAGAAAACATCTCCTTCTCTTTGTCGAAACATTGGCTCCAGCGATGCTCCTTGTTCTACGGCTCTTCATCATTTCAAGTCTCTGTCTTCCTGTGAACCTCTGTACTTTCAATGTTGTAGCAATTAAATTGTAATAACAGAGAATTAGTAAATGTAGCTGATGAAGAATTTGTGCTTGTTGGTAGATAATGACCGAGTAACTGCGCAACATAGAGATACGGACAAAGGAGGCTTATGTGTGTCGTCTCCTACAGCCATGTTTCTCTCTTTTGGACGATTACTCTATCTAGATGTAAAAGTATTACCCTTTGCACAATAATGCTGAAATGAAAAAGGCCAGGAAAGTGGACACAAAAATTAAAACAAATAGCATCATATGCTAATGAGGTATGCAAAAGTGCCTGCTACAATCTGTCTCACCCATAACGTGCTGGATAAGATGGCGTCTTCTTCTGGATGTTGCCATTTCTTGAATACCTAAAATAAAGTACATTTCAAAATTACAAAGATACACAGAACAACAGCTTTGCAAACTTTGCAATCAACTCATTTCTGCTTGCCAAATATCTGCACTAACATAAGACTACAAATAAAAAGACCCTCTTTTTCATAAAACACCGGACTCAAAATAGAAAATCCAGTAGGAATAGCACAAATTCTCTACACAACACAGCCAGGTTTTGTGCGCCTAGTAGGATTTACTATATAAAGGTTGCAGCAAATTCATGCTTTTAAATATTTACAACCGTGAAAATAAAGATTACATAAAAAATAATAGCATTATACATCAGCTTATACTGTAAGCCAATGTGTTTCCGACTTGACGCCAAATGCACATTTAATTTGTTCTGTTTCAGCGCTTTTAAAGGGTTGTGTCTGTTCGCTCGTGTATGCAGCCGCCTTACTGCTACGAAAATTTCTGTGCTGCCACATCGCCTGACACTGCCATACAGCGTGGTAGCGTTTTTATTATTCGCGGTAATATACCTAAAGCGCTAGTAAATCTTCAGAATAGACAACTGTTTTTTCGACAACCTGTCTTCGCCAGCGAAAGTCACATTCGTGCTAGTATTGTTTCTACACTTCAAGTTACGCAGTACTTGGTATTCTACGGATTTTTCGATGCGACAGGCCACTCGTCATTGGAGTCGTTAAGAACGGTGTTTATCTATGGCAGTACAGCTTTCCTATAATTTCAGATGCTCTCCTGAGGCTTCCGTCTGCCAGTAGTATTTTCGCATACATACGCCCACGCATGCCTAAGAAACGTCTGCGAACTGCCAAGAGAAACGTGGCGCAAAATGTAGCCGTGCCGGAAGGGCCGATTACGCGCCGTTTGTAAACTCGGAACAAAAGCTGATATGCTTACCTGAGAAGTTAAGAGAAATATGGCACAGGTCACTCTCCGCTGGTAGTCTTTCGTATGCATCTGGTCGCCTCTGCGTTGCGATCTCCCATATCACAAGGAAAATGCAGTGCAAAACGCAACACTTCCGGGGCATGTTACGGTCCGGCGAGCTGCACTTGCTGGATGTCGGCAAAGACGAAATCGGCGACACGCCGCTGCTGGCGGCAGTCGTCCTCGTCGCAATCACACAGCACGGACAGAAGTTCCCACCGTAACTTGCCGCAACGCCTGGTTGCAGTCGCCCCTAACGCAGCGCTTTCAGAACCACTCCATAGAATAAAGAACCACCACTCGACGACAACGTACTCGCACGAGATGCAACACAACTGAAAAATGGCGTCATGCTATTGACGGCTTCGGCTTTGGATCATTTGAATCCGTGCAACTAGTTTCGGTTCTCTTTTCTTGCGTTGAAACAAAAACTGTTTTGCTCACTGATAATTTTACGTCACGTAAGTAATGTTCACGAATGAAACAGCCGTGAGTTTAACACGCGTCTTGAAATACCCGCTACGTTCACTTCGCAGAAGCAAAATTTGCTCGTCCGAGTGCGGTTACGTTTGAAATATATATCGTTGGGCTGTCGGAGCGTGCTCGAAGTGGGAAGACGCGGCGTAATTGTTCTTAATTTGCTTAGCTATAACGGCGCGGCTGCCCTTGATCTCTGTCGAGTGCAGTTTGCTCTGATGTAAGGTATAACTACAAAGCCGCCGACGTTACTGAATAATCAAGTGCACCTGAAGCTGCCAGAACTCCGGTATTTCCTCCACAATTTCTTGCGACTGCGTTCCGCTGTCACCAAAGGCGAGCGTAGTGTTTGACGGAGATTTAGCAACACATTTTCCCGAAATATCGTTCACCGCTGTATTACGACGTGGAGAAGCAGCGTTGTTGGTCCTCAGTAAAATTTTCTGTTTATTGCGAATTTTGCGATAGCAGTTATATGGGTACAACCGTCGAAACATATCTGTCGGTTTTACCGCGAGCTTACGTATAAGGTCAAGTGCGATAAGATCCCATCCCGCGCCGTTGACTGCGCGCGTTAAAGGAAGTGTTGGAGGCTGAGCCGGGCTAGATGGGCGCCCCAAGTCAAGTCGGGATGATTGAAGGCGCTAGCCGGGAGAGGGAGGCGCTAGTTTAGCGCGCTTCTCCTCCTCTAGCCGTTGCTCTAGCCCGGTCTTGCACCACCCTCGCACTGTTTTGGAGATAATTTCCGATGGATGCAAAGCTAGGTGTGTGTGTGTGGGGGGGGGGGGGGGGGGAGGGAGGTAAGGGTGTGCTCAGGTAGCGCAAATTTTCGGAGGCGCTTTGAAGGAAGAGGCAGCAGAAGCGTTCGGTCCGCTCTGCTCGCGCCCTTCATCACGCCAACGCTGTGACGGCGAGTGTTCGCCGTCATTGAGTGAGATCTGTTGATGTTTACACGTGCGCGCGTGACCCAGTGCTTGCTAATTCAAGGAGTAAGCGAATGTTTACTGCAGTTTATTCAGCCGATGAAACTACGAACCTTGGTTCGTGCAATAGTTCGTGCAGTGGTTCATGCAGCATTGGTGTGAAACTGCTGTGTTATTGTTTTTATATTTCTAGGGGGTTCCAAAGCAGTGTTGCGTACACTAATATTTGTTTCTGGTCGCGGAACGCAACACACTGCGGTAGCCCAGTGGCTTTGGTGTTGCGCTGCTGAGCTCGAGGTGACGGGTTCAAACACAACCGCGGCAGTCACATTCCAACGGGGTCAGAATGCGAAAACGCGCGTATACCGTGGATTCCGTACACGTTAAATAACCCGAGCTGCTGAAAATAAATCTGCAGCTTTCCATTACCGTGCGCCTCATAACAAGATCTCGATTTTTGAACTTAAATCTTCAAAATTTAATTATAAGTCGCGGAATTACACTTACAATCGACACTGTTGAGGGCGCCTACTGAACTTGTTATCTCGTTGCTGTGCTCTCTTTAGTAGCCAATACTTTTTTTTTAGATTTACTTATGGTCAGAATCCAGTGTGGCAAATCCAGGTCTTCCTTAGCATAGGAAACCAGCTATCGCTTAAGCGTGTGAGGTATCAACAAACATGGTCAAGGAAAATCAATATATAGAGTTCGAAGTAATTGCAGAAAATGACAAGGATGAAAGAATGATACACCGCATCACAACCAGGACAGGAACCCGAGGGCCTGCCTAAAACAGAAGAGTTTATCTGGTATTTCTTCTCCTGCATTCAAATCTTTCTCTCGCCACACTCATCTCAAATATCAGAGGAATGGCGATTTTCCACGACGACTCTTCGCGTGCTATTGAGAGTCAAACGACCCATGCGCAAATGTTGACTCTTGTTTTCTGACTCTACTCACGTAAAAGTGGGTCTTCGGAAGAAAAAAGAGAGTCAAGTTGCCGTGACTCACTTTTTACTCTCTTTTTTCTTAGAGTGTAGAAAAGCCAAACGACGCCTTTAAAAATTCTGGTGTTTTATGTCTGGCAATATGATAATGAGGCACCCTGTTCAGTTCTCATCACCTGGGGTGCTTTAACGTGCACCTAGAGAGAAGTGCACGAGTGTTTTTATATTTCGTTGCCATGCATCGAATTCCGCGACCTGGTTTGAACCCGTGAACTCCCTTTTAGCAGCGCAATGCCATATCTACTATGTAGCCACTAATTAGGCTGCCATTTATTTATTTATTTATTTATTTATTTATTTATTTATTTATTTATTTATTGTTTTTGTTAAGCATAGGATGAACAAAAAATTCACACGGCTTACGGGCAAGAGATTACAATATGCTTCATTTCACTTCATTTATTTTCACCTTGAAGGCCCGGAAGCATTACATAAGGCAGGCTTTTAATCCTTGCGGCAATGGCACAACAAATGAACAAAACAGCAAAAGAAACAACAATGACCAACAAAAACAAGCCAGAAACAATTGTGAAGAAATGAAAACTTCGCCTTGGGGGTAAGGGTGGGAAGAAGCGATAATTAAGCAATGTGGTTATTTACCAGTTCGCAAAGCGAGTTACGGTTAGTGCATGAGACTACGTTTACTGAGAGGCTGTTCCATTGTATTATTGTGTTAGGGAAGGATGGAGTGTTCATGGCAGATGATCAGATGATAATGCATGCTATATGGAATGACTACCTAAAACTGTTTTCGGCGCCAGAGGTCCGACCGCAATAAAAAAACCCGTACCAATTGCTCCGTATTGTGCTACGCGAGAGAGACGGAAACATGAATGGAATGTTGCACTCCTGTTTTTTTTTCTTTTTCTATAAGAATACTTCCCGTAAATCTGAGTATGGGGTGCTGGATGGAGCAGAGAAGTTTTATTGGTTTGAGGCGACAAGCAGAAAGTTTACATCTGTTTTTCCGTCTGCATTTCGCAGGACCTACTAATGGAAAACTATATGCGCAAAAATACACAGGAGAGATACATGCTGCTTGAAGAACCAAAAAAATATTTGTTACCAAAGGGAACCGTACACTAACTTAATAGAATGAAAGCCGACACTGCGGCCACCGTGCACGCGCAATCACCGAGGGGGATAAAAAAAATATAACATGAAATAAAGAACAGAAAGAATGGTGTCTATTGCCAAGGCACAAATACATGTCATATGCAGTTATAAACACTGTTTGAGTGGTCTGAACGCATATACTAGCTCGCGAAGTAGTACGAGTGACCCTTGCGTGAAGTATCGCCAGCAGTTTCGAATGCCGCTACCTTGGTGTGGCCAAATCCACTTCGATCGCAGCGCCACCCGAGTATTTTTCGTCGTCGCGCGCCTCACGGCAAAGCATGCGCCGCCCCAGCCACTCGCGCAACTCAACCTTGTAGTACCCATTAATCGTGGCATCGGCAACCCTCTGTCTCTCCCACGTAAGCGTGCACGTTAAGAGTGCTTCCGCATCCACTCCCAACGAATTCCTGGAGCTTCGCGAAGAGATCGCGCTCATCACCGGCAGAGTGGCGGCCTTGCAGGCAAGCACCGCGCGCTTTTTAATGCAGCGCACTGCACCCCTACAGCAGCCGAGACTGCTTTGGTGCAGGTACCACCGAAAATCAGGCAACGCTGCGTGCAAATGCTTAGCGCCCGGTGACTATCTGGGTAACGTCAATGCCAGCATTAAGGTCGACCGATGCTGCAATATCGACGGAAAGTCGCCCCTCAGTGTTGATCACCGAACGGGCTTGTCATCACGGAACGGGCTTGTGTCCGTTTTCTCGTAGACCCAGGCGCACAGGTGAGCGTTATTCCTACGTCTCCAGCTGACCATACGTGCCCGAGCTGATCTTTATTGCAAGCAGTCAACAACACAACGATTGCTTTTTACGGTAATTGCTCGCTGTCTCTCAACATAAAACTAAAGAAAAATAAACTCAGTGCCCTTCTACTCTGGGAAGAAGCATGACAGGCGAAGCTGTGTATGTGGGCCCCTTAATGGCGAACTGCATCTCTGCAGCGGGTCGGCGCGGAATTTCACTGTATGTATTTCTTGTTTTCAAAACCATCTTAGAGCATTTTCTCGGCAAGTGATGCGAAATACTGGCAAACGTGCAATGACCAGCATGTCATTTAACATTTTTTTTTTGCGGTATTCTGCTATCTTGTCTGAAGGTCGCCGAGAATAAAAAATTACCAGATGACCCTACGCGAATGGCGTTGACTGTAGATCGGCGGAGGTTGTTCATGATGGCCACTGTGAATATTAGGCATGAAATGCTTTTAGCTCCCGTTGTGAGCGACTTTCAAGTGACCTTGAGCCAAAAGCCAGAGCCGTTTTCCGGGCACTAAAACAATAACATCCGGGCAAGTTGCGAGAACAAAATGCGATCATCCAGGCAATCAGTCAAGACTGCAGTGCATACACACATAGTTACTTTTCAAACAAGTTATGAAAAATTATGAACCATTCCACTCTGTGAAGATGGTTGACCAGCGAAGCCTTTTAGCATGACATGGAGGTGAGACATAATTCTGAACAAAGGTACAAACTCATTTATTGTCTTGATGGGTGGTAATCGGGACGAAAGGTACGCACACTCGTTCATTGTCTTGATCGGTGGTTATTATTTCACTCGCAACTGCAATCACATTCTTTGATAATGTCAAATCGATGCGCGTATGCCACTCGGTGATTGGTTGGGACGGATCGGTGTGGCATCGCAAGGGACATGTCTGCAACATGGAACACGTAAACCACTACTTTTTCGGTACCGACACATCCACATTGAAATAACCGACAACAACTACAGGGGTAATGTCATCGCAGCTAATTCACGCAAAGTAAGTAGCCTTTAACTATACGGGACTATGAGTCGTTGCATTTTTTGTTTGCTTACAGGTGCATGAGCCATTGCTCACGGGTGTACAACCCATTGATGATGAGAGTTTTCGACATGCTTTTCCATGTGTTGTATGCGTGATCAGAAAGAGTTTAGGCACTGTTCGCTTCACTTTGCTGAGTGCTTGTAGCATCTTGCTTACGGGGCAATGAGCCATTGCATTTCGTGATTGCTTACGGGAGTATGAATGCTTACATGCTTACAAGCCATTCATGTTAGTTTTTGATCAGTTTTTGATGATAGTTGATAGTTTTTGTTCATGGACAACCGAAATGCACGGAACCCTAGCCATGTACAGCTTCGCTGTAAAATGACTAACCCATCCCATAGCGGGAAATGGGGGTAAGCGAAGTTTGTCCTGTGTGCACCCGCCCTTTGTCACTGTTAAGTAACCCACCGATAACAGTGCCGCATTCTTTCGGCCTCCCGCCCGATCAGCTCCGTATCTTCTCCTTGTTGCTGTCGGATTGCCTGGGCTCGGGTGGCTCTAAAGGCACATTTATATCCCGGCGTTGTCGGCGCGCAGGCGAGCGTCGTTAGACGCCGGCCACGTCGGAGAGTGTCAGACGCATCCGCCTAAATTGGCGCCGCCAGTGCGTCGAACAATTTGTCGAACTATAGGCGCTGTTGTTCTTGCCAACCTGACGAAACGTGTAAGCGCGCTCATGCTACGCTGGACTATATTTAGGCTTTAACGGCTGGATCGGTGCGCCCACGGCAAGCACTTTCACGGGCGAGTTCTCGCCGCCGCTCATCAAACGCTGCCAGTTCCTCGGGGGAAGGGACAACGTGTGGCCACCCCCATCCATTTCTGACAGTGAACTGAAGGGAAACGAAGCTGAGGAAGAGCGCGCGAAACCCTTTCCTGCCATCTCTCCCCCCCCCCCCTTCCCGGTGGAAGCGAAATGGCTGTGGTTGGTTACGGACTCCTTGCAAATGACTCATGCTCCGGTGCCGGCGCAGCTGCCAACGCGTCAAACCGCTCTTTCCCGCAGCTGCGCTGCTCTGGGAACAACTGTGTTTTTTCGTGACCACTACCATGCCACTTGTGAGGCAATGCAAGCTTCGCTTGAAAAGTTGTGGATGACGTTGACAAATTACTGATAACGGCATTTAAGTAAACTAGGATTTGTGAAGACTCGTTTTAAGGCTAAAGAAAGCCCTTAATAAATAAAAGAGATTGAAGAAAAAACGCTGTGACCATGACAACGCTTCTGTGCGCCAAAGATTTCATCAATATTTAAGCAAACCTCGTCAAACAGCAGCACTGGGAACGAGCGGCCGCACTTACTGGCTGCGTCAGCAGTTTTTGGCGCGCATCTTCGTTAGCTATCACACCCGAAGTAGCGCGATATTTTAATGGTTCGGAAAGCGCACCATTACAAAGCCGTCACCCAGGCTTGCACGTTTGTAATATACACAATGAACTGATGACGTTTTCGTCTGATACCACTTATATTACTGGTGCAGAGACGTGTTAATTGCCATGCGAAGTAAAAAATAATCTTGTTTCTTGTTATTATTGTTGGAAGAAAGAGCCACAAGAGACCTAGGTCGCTATATACATTGTTATCAGTCATTTCTTGGCGTATTCCACAACCTTAATATTGACACCTTATTGAATAAATAAGGTCATAAATCTTAGTTCATTGAAAATGAAATCTTAGTTGCTTGAAAAAAAATGGCTGTGGCTTAGCTAAGGTTAAGCCCAGGATGCGAAGCATACTAGCCTTTATTTTAGTTGTTGAACCACTGTTTAGCCTGGTGAACTGCTGTTGCTTGGCTATATTTGGTTCGGCTAGACGAAGAAACAAGTCATGCAGGCGAGCGCACGAGCTGAGACCCGGCTATGTAGCTACGCGGCCGCAAGCGAGCGCACGAGTTGAGCCTCCGCTTTTGCAGCTGCTATGACGTCACATGGTAGCTACGCGGCCGCGCGCGGCGCAGCAAGGAAGAGCGTGGTTGTGCGGCTAGTATGCTTCGCATAAAAGAACACTCGACTAGCATAACTCAAGCCTGTGAACGGAAAGCCCTCGGTTATATTTTTCATGGTCTTTTTAGTTGGCACATCCGGTATGTAATTTTATGGGGGCTTCTGAGAAACCTGTTTGAATTTCTTTGCAACTTCACACTACAGTCATGTGGATGACAACTTTTACCTGTCATAAATTTCTCCCGCATTGCGGGCTTCCGCAGCAAATAATATGCCGTAACCTAATAGTGATCTGCAAAGTTAAATACGGGGCTCTTTGTATTCGTATGCCTCTATATCATGTATATTGACTTTTACCAAGCTGCTCGAAAACAGAAAATTCAAGCTCCAAACCTTCTCCAAAGCCTAAAATTTTCTGCTCCCAGAGTTGTTCCGAAGCTTCCTTAACCCATCTTCCTTCCGGTGAAGGTGACGCATGATGCTTGTCGACGGGAGTATGGCGACGACAGGTGTGTGCACAGAGAAGCACGACGCGTATGAAGCAACAGTTAGTTTATTCTGTACGCCTCGTGTCAAAGTGGTGTGTGCCCTTTCTGGAGAATCGGCCAACAACGGGCACACACCAAGATATACTCACTCAGAGACTAAATCAAGGTGAATAAATTGAATCAAAAGATGCTGTAAATATAATTCAATTACAGGAAGGTGTGCTTTTGAGGTGCCCGTGAGCTGACATAATTCTAGGTTGCAAGTCATGATTGTGTTACGCCAAAGAGAGTCGCATATTGACACGTGTACTTATCTTTATCGGGCAACCACGTTTCGCCGCTTAACAACTGTAATCGCAGAGCGAGGGACGCGCCTGCATGTATCCGACGTTTCTGGAAAGTTATCGACGCTTCTATCCGCGTGTCTGTTGTCGCCGAACCTTGTGTTATCAGATTTCATCGCGTGACACGAATGGTGTAGAACTTTGTGGAAGACACGCGGGTCCCATCAGTTAATCTGGAACATTCGACGACTGATCTATAAAAGCCGACGCGCTTGACCCGCTGATCAGATTTTCGACGATCGCCGAGCGTGTTCGCCGCTATCGTTGTGCTATAAGTGTAGCCTGTTTTGTGGGCACAGGTTCGCCCAATAAAAGTTAGTTTTGTCGTTCACAGTACTGCTACTGTGTTATTCACCGTCACGACCACGTGACATTTGGTGGAGGTGCTTGTGCGTTCATGTACCGAACGCCCCCGCAAAGCCGCGATCCAAGCCCGAAGCCCGAGGACAAAACCAACCTCGCCCAAGACCAGCGAGCTAGCCGCCGGCTGCAAGGACTGCCCCCAGAGCACGGACTCCTACCTGACACGAGCAGGAAGATTGCCACCAAGTCCTCCCCAATGGCAGCCCCAGCATCCCGCGTCGTGCTGCAGCAGCCCAGGGAGCCCCCCACGTTCCGCGGTTCAACATTCGAGGACCCGGAAACCTGGCTCGAGACGTACGAGAGGGTCGCTGCATTTAACAGCTGGAACAGCGACGACAAACTGCGACATGTCTTCTTCGCATTGGAAGACGCTGCCAGGACGTGGTTCGAGAACAGAGAAGCCACGTTAACGACCTGGGACCTTTTCCGAAGCGGCTTCCTGCATACATTCACAAGCGTCGTACGACGAGAACGAGCCCAAGCACTACTGGAAACCCGAGTGCAGCTCCCCAACGAGACCACCACGATTTTTACAGAAGAAATGCGCCGCCTATTCCGCCACGCCAACCCGGAAATGTCCGAGGAAAAGAAAGTCCGGCTACTAATGCGTGGTGTTAAGGAGGAACTTTTCGCCGGTATGGTACGAAACCCACCGAAGACTGTCGACGAGTTTCTTCGCGAGGCCACTAGCATCGAGAATACACTCGAGATGCGAAACCGGCAATTCGACCGCCGCACCAACGCTACAAACTATGCCGGAGTTCAATCACTGGCCTCCGAAGAACTGCGCGAGGCTATCAGGGCAGTCGTACGAGAGGAGCTTCAGACGATCTTCCCGTCGTCGCAGCCTCAAGTGGCCTCGATCGCTGACATCATCAAAGATGAGGTTCAGCGGTCGCTTGGAGTTCCGGAGGTGCAACCTCAATTACCGCAACCCCAGCCCGAAGCGATGACCTACGCCGCCGTCGTACGCCGTCAAGGCCCTCCTCAGCGACCACGCCAGGGCCCTGCAACGACGCAATTCCGTCGTCCGCCGCCGCCGCCGACAGCGCGCCCACCCGTCGCCCAGCGGAGCTACCCGAGGAAGACCGACGTTTGGCGCGCTCCTGACCACCGCCCGCTCTGCTACCACTGCGGGGAAGCGGGTCACGTCTACCGACGATGTCCATACCGGGAAATGGGACTGCGAGGTTTCGCCGTCAACGCTCCGCGCCCGCAGCAAGGTGAACGCCCTCGCGATATCGCTGACTACCTCGCGGCTACTCAGTGGAGCTCTCGAGGACCGTCGCGTTCACCATCACCAGGCCGCTACCTGTCGCCGCAGCGCCGACCATACACTGGCGCAGCTCGGGGCCGGTCAGCGAGCCCATATCCGGAAAACTAAAAGCAGCAACCGATGGAGGTGCGGTTGCTGTCCGTCGAACTGTCGAAGATCCTCCGCCGCCGACGAAGACGCCGAAGAAACTACCTCGACGACATAACGACACGCGGCCGTCCCGACGAAGTCTGGAAGGAAAGAATGCGACGACGAAAGACGACCTGACGACGTCACATACCAGCCACAGGTCAACGCGACGCAGTCGTGATCCGACGCCAAGACCGAACTGTAATGCAAGACAAAGAGCCACCGACCTCGACGTGCTTCTCGACGGCCACGCAGTCACCGCCTTAGTCGACACAGGGGCTGATTACTCCGTCATGAGTGGACACATCGCCGCCCAGTTGAAGAAAGTTAAGACTACGTGGGAAGGCCCTCAAATTCGTACCGCCGGAGGACACCTCATAACGCCGACTGGAATGTGCACGGCAAGAATTACCATTCACGACCGGACTTACCCTGTCACCTTCGTTATCCTCCAACAGTGTTCACGAGACGTCATTCTCGGCATGGACTTCCTCAACCAACACGGCGCAGTCATCGACCTGAAGTCGAAGTCAATAACTCTGTCGGAAGACCATGCGATACCGTCGGAGAACCCTCGTAGTCACCACGCCTTGAGTGTGCTCGAAGATCAAGTGAGCATCCCGCCTCGCTCCAGCGTTGTTATTTCTGTCGGCACCGAAACACCCGCTGACGTAGAAGGTGTCATCGAAGGCGACCAACGTCTACTACTAGACCGTGAAATTTGCGTCGCAAGAGGGATCGCTCGACTGCACGGAGGAAACACGAAAGTGTTGCTGACAAACTTCAGCCAGGAGTTCAAGCACATCAACAAGGGTACGACGATCGCATACATCGAGGAAATTCTGGAAAACAGCAATGCGTTTGTCCTCTCGGATTCCGCCGCATCTACCCCGACGACCATGCTTGCCGAACCAGACTACGACATTAATCCAAGTCTCCCCGTGATTAAGCAACAGCAGCTCAGAAGTCTGCTCCGGCGATACAAAAGCTGCTTTTCGACGTCATCGAGGCTTCGACAAACACCAGTCGCCAAGCATCGCATAATCACCGAGGAGTACGCTCGACCACTTCGCCAGAGCCCTTACCGAGTTTCGCCGCGAGAACGTGAAGCTATAAGAGAACAAGTCGACGAAATGCTGCGCGACGACATCATCCAGCCGTCGAAAAGCCCGTGGGCATCCCCTGTTGTCCTGGTGAAGAAAAAGGACGGAACCCTTCGTTTCTGCGTCGATTATCGTCGTCTGAACAAGATCACGAAGAAAGACGTATACCCTCTCCCACGGATAGACGACGCATTGGATCGGCTCTGCAACGCTAAATACTTCTCGTCGATGGACCTCAAGTCTGCCTATTGGCAAATAGAAGTCGACGAAAGAGATCGTGAAAAGACCGCCTTCATCACCCCAGACGGCCTCTACGAGTTCAAGGTTATGCCATGCGGACTGTGCTCGGCGCCTGCAACGTTCCAGCGCGTGATGGACACGGTTTTAGCAGGATTGAAGTGGCAGACCTGTCTCGTTTACTTGGATGACGTCGTTGTATTCGCCGAAAGTTTTGACGATCACCTTAGGCGGCTTGCCACAGTACTAGAGGCCATCAAGTCATCAGGGCTCACTCTGAAGCCAGAAAAGTGCCGCTTCGCTTACGATGAGCTTCTATTCCTAGGCCACGTCATCAGCAAATCCGGAGTACGCCCCGACCCGCAGAAAACAGCTGCCATCGCAAAGTTCCCGCAGCCCACCGACAAGAAGGCAGTGCGTAGATTTCTTGGCATGTGTGCCTACTACAGGCGATTTGTCAAGGACTTTTCACGCATCGCTGAGCCGCTGACACAGCTAACTAAATGTGACGTCGAGTTCAAGTGGGAAACGCCACAGGCCGACGCATTTCAAGAACTCAAACGACGCATGCAGTCGCCGCCCGTACTTGCGCACTTCGACGAGCACGCCGATACCGAAATACACACTGACGCCAGTAGCCTAGGCCTCGGTGCCGTCCTAGTCCAGAGAAAAGATGGACATGAACACGTGATAGCTTACGCTAGCCGATCATTGTCAAAAGCAGAAGGCAATTATTCTACAACCGAAAAGGAATGCCTCGCCATCGTTTGGGCCACAGCGAAATTTCGCCCTTACCTATATGACAGGCCATTCAAGGTGGTCAGCGATCATCACGCGTTGTGTTGGCTAGCTAACCTAAAAGACCCTTCAGGACGGCTGGCACGGTGGAGCCTCAGGCTACAAGAATACGACATCACTGTAACTTACAAGTCCGGAAGAAAACACTCAGATGCCGATTGCCTATCCCGCGCCCCCATTGACCCGCCGCCGCAAGATGACGAGGATGACGACGCCTTCCTTGGAATAATAAGCGCGGAAGACTTCGCCGAACAGCAACGAGGAGACTCGGAGCTTAAAGCCCTAGTCGAGTATTTGGAAGGGCACACCGACGTTGTCCCAAGGGCATTTAAGCGTGGATTATCTTCGTTCACGCTTCAAAACAACCTGCTCGTGAAGAGGAACTTCTCGCCAGTCCGCGCCAGCTACCTTCTTGTTGTACCGTCAGCGCTGCGTCTAGAAATACTGCACGCCCTACACGACGATCCAACCGCTGGGCACCTCGGATTCTCCCGGACGCTGTCGAGAATACAGGAAAAGTATTACTGGCCGCGCCTAACCGCCGATGTCGCCCGTTACGTCAAGACATGCCGCGACTGTCAGCGACGCAAGACACCGCCGACAAGACCAGCGGGATTACTACAGCCGATCCAGCCTCCTTACCGACCTTTTCAGCAGATCGGGATGGACTTGTTGGGACCGTTTCCGACATCAGCTTCCGGAAATAAGTGGATTGTCGTGGCGACGGAATATCTCACCCGCTTCGCTGAAACTAAAGCTCTACCGAAAGGCAGCGCAGCCGAAGTGGCTAAATTTTTCGTCGAGAACATCCTGCTGCGACATGGTGCCCCAGAAGTCCTCATCACCGACAGAGGAACGGCTTTTACAGCAGAGCTCACCCAAGCCTTTCTGCAGTACAGCCAGACGAGCCACAGGAGGACAACTGCCTACCATCCGCAGACGAATGGTCTCACGGAGCGCCTGAACAAGACCCTCGCCGACATGCTAGCAATGTACGTCGACGTCGAGCACAAGACGTGGGACGCGGTCCTGCCATATGTCACCTTCGCCTACAACACGGCGGTGCAAGAAACAACACAGATCACGCCATTCAGGTTGGTTTACGGCAGGAACCCGACGACGACGCTCAACGCCATGCTGCCGCACGTCACTGACGAGGAGAATCTTGACGTCGCTACCTTTCTCCAGCGCGCCGAAGAAGCCCGACAGCTCGCCCGCCTACGGATCAAGACCCAGCAGCGTACCGACAGCCGACACTACAACCTCCGACGACGTTTCGTCGAGTACCAGCCCGGCGACCGTGTTTGGGTATGGACCCCGATACGCCGGCGAGGACTCAGTGAGAAGCTGCTGCGACGCTATTTTGGACCCTACAAGGTCATCCGACGTATTGGCGCACTAGACTATGAGGTCGTGCCAGACGGCATTTCGCACTCACAGCGGCGCCGCGCACGATCTGAAGTGGTCCACGTGGTGCGCCTTAAAACATTTTACGGACGCTGATGAACTTCCTTAGTTTGTTTTCTTTGCTACGAGTGCTTTTCTTTGTTACTTTCGTTTGTTTGCAGCATCGGGTCGATGCTTTTTAAGAGGGGGGTAATGACACGTGTACTTATCTTTATCGGGCAACCACGTTTCGCCGCTTAACAACTGTAATCGCAGAGCGAGGGACGCGCCTGCATGTATCCGACGTTTCTGGAAAGTTATCGACGCTTCTATCCGCGTGTCTGTTGTCGCCGAACCTTGTGTTATCAGATTTCATCGCGTGACACGAATGGTGTAGAACTTTGTGGAAGACACGCGGGTCCCATCAGTTAATCTGGAACATTCGACGACTGATCTATAAAAGCCGACGCGCTTGACCCGCTGATCAGATTTTCGACGATCGCCGAGCGTGTTCGCCGCTATCGTTGTGCTATAAGTGTAGCCTGTTTTGTGGGCACAGGTTCGCCCAATAAAAGTTAGTTTTGTCGTTCACAGTACTGCTACTGTGTTATTCACCAAAGAAGTCGGGCCTGTATGTGATCCACTTCGTTGCTGCTCTCAAATATATATATATATATATATATATATATATATATATATATATATATATATATATATATATATATATATATATATATATATATATACATATATATATATATGTATGTATATGTATATATATATATGTATGTATATGTATATATATATATGTATGTATATGTATATATATATATGTATGTATATGTATATATATATATATGTATGTATATGTATATATATATATATGTATGTATATGTATATATATATATATGTATGTGTATGTATATATATATATATATGTATGTATATGTATATATATATATATGTATGTATATGTATATATATATATATATGTATGTATATGTATATATATATATATATGTATGTATATGTATATATATATATATGTATGTATATGTATATATATATATATATATATGTATGTATATGTATATATATATATATATATGTATATATATATATATATGTATGTATATGTATATATATATATATATGTATGTATATGTATATATATATATGTATATATATATGTATATATATATATAAACAGCACCCAGCCGCCGGACAGCCACGCGAGACCACTCGGGAAAGCAGGAAAAGAGACCGTCGATTTCAACATTACCTTCTCTTTTCGACTTATTGATAGGATGCAAGGAGCTGGTGAAGGTGCTGTTAGCGCTTTGTTAATCAGAGCATCCTAATGTTATTGTTAAATATTAGAAAGAAAGAGAAAATAAAGAAAATTCAATTACTTATGCGTGGCAACCAAGAAATTTAAGCATCAGGAAGCCTTTGTTATCAAGAAGAGGAGGGTCGACTGCACAACGTGTTGGCAAGTGAGAACGCTGAATAACCTCTAATATGCAAAATCGATGAGACGCCTCTCAATGCTCCCAGTTTCGCGGCAGACTGAAGCTACTGACGCCATGGACCTCAAGACTCCGCGTGTCATCTATGCTGCCTGCGGTATTGCGTAAAAGATGCATGGTTTATCCAACTAACATCCGCAGTTTCGGGAACCGACTTGTCAGCAAGTAAGCCATGCAGGTTGTATTCACCTGTAATTTGTATCACTGTGTTCAGGTGCTTGTAGCTACCCATTTAGGCAATTTTTTTTTTGTTCTCTGACAGGGCGATGCAGAAGCGGTCTCCACCAAACATTTCCACATCTTTGTAGAACGCTTGAAAACAGTTTGACGCCAGTATGGCTAATTTCAGTAAAGAAAACTGTTGTTTTTCTGCAACGTAAAAGGTCTCTTACTTGAAGCACCTTTAATACCAAAAGGTACCTGGGTGTCAAAAAAAAAACGGTACCAGGCTAGTTTGTGGCAATGGCGGAGGCAAGTAATAAAGCACCTTAAGACGCGCATGACCGACCTTACTTATGCCACCGACATGCCCCGGCAGAGTACGGTTGACCAGCCATACGCCTCTTTAGCGCGGGCAAGGGCACGAGTTAATATCGTCGTCTCGTTCAGCCCACAGCCACAACTACAGCAACAATAAGTTGGCACCCAAAGTGCCAACTCATCAGTATTGCGCACTGGAAAGGACGTAAGCCATCCTGCGTTTCTCGTTATTAGTGCGAAAAAAAATGGACTTGAGCGAGCCCGCACCCGTAACGCTAACGGTTTTGAGCGTCCACTCCTTCGCTACGAAACCAGTGAAGGGATATCCGCCAGCAGGGAATCCACGCTCACCGTGCTCTGTTGATGGCGCCTGCATGTATTCTAGGTGCGGACTTAAACGGGTAGCCTCATTGCCCTGCAAGCGTATAGAGGGGACATGTGTGCCATTCGCGCGAAGCGTCACCAACGTAGGCTCAAGGACACCAGTACGTTCACTCGCACGCATTCCGCGCGCCGCGTTCATTGGAGCCGTCTTCGTTCAAACTCAATCTCCCCGCTTCCACTCGCTCTTTCTGCATCGTCCGTTCAGTGAGCCCGCTCGCTGGTCGACCCGCTGGTTGCCGAAGTTAGTACACGAGATAACTGAGCCCTAATGAAATCCGTCTAGAGAGAATGCTTAGGGAGCAGAGCGCTAACCCGTGTAGTTTCCTGGCCGAACGTCATTTGGGAGTTAGTAGTTGATGGCAGGAGGCTTAAAAAAGTCTGGCGGGAAGCACGCAGGTAATGACGCTGGCGGTAGTAATGAAGAAATTATGGTGTTACAGCAAAATGGACTGTGGAGCAGTTCGCAAAGCCATATTGAGCATTTGATCCATTGAAAGGATGCCAGCTCCGCGAGATAGAAGGAAAAAAAATATAAATATGAATTTAATCAAAATGAGGCGATTGACTAAAAAGTGCTCAGTTCCAAGAAAATATTTAGCGTGATACGCATCCGCAATCGACGGTGGAGCAATAAGCTTCGGCAACTTTATGGAACATATCCCGGTTTTACAAGCGCATGCGTATAAAATCGGGCAGTTCGTCCGTTTGGATAACCCTTAACAGTTTCACCTGCCATAAATCTAGCCCACCGAGTTCTGCGAACACAATGCTATATAACAACTGCCAACGAAAGAGTACAGCGGTAATTATACGATACATTCCTGAGCGATGAAATCCTAAGCGTATGTGTCTTACGCCACAAAATTATAAACCTATGTAAGTGCTAAATCAAGGTTGACGTGGCGGACCGTTGCAGTTGACGAACGGATTTTTCTTCCAGATTAAGACTGACATGCACTATGATTGCGGCCAGCTTGGTGTTTGCATTTCCAATGCGGTTGTAATTGAACTACCTTGATGATAAAGGAATTGCAATATTAAATTGTTGATTCTTTAAGGGCACGCAAACACAATGCGCTGTGAGCTACATTAGATACTATTACTTGCTTGAGGTCTTCAATTTACGGGAACGAGCACATGCCGACCAACAAGCCGTGCCAGCAAGTCCCTATAGCTATCCGCATCGACCAACAGAAATACCATTGAATATATCCAAAGCTCTTATTTGCCAAATATAATGGTATGAATAGTAGTCTGAAGTCACCTCGCAAACTCGTATGACAAAAAAAAATATCTTCAATTGTTTTTTTTTTCATTTTTTATCGTCAGATAGCAACCTATCCATTTGTAACAACCACTTATTGCACATGAATGTATACATTACGAAAATACATTGGAAAAAAAAACAACAATATAACACGCTCAGGAACGTGCATAAATATATGCGTGAATGGACGGACACTCGCGTGCAATACTTTTGATGGATATTATACATGACTAAGCACGGACTTTATGAGCTCGAGCAAGGAAGTACGAAGGCACGTAAATATTTGTACATACTTGAAGCACTTCTGGTCCCCAAAGCATTAGCTACGGTCAACTTTGTGGACATCACCTCCTTGACGGCGACTGGCAGGCCCATTGAACGCAGAAAAATGTGCTTCCCGGAGCGAGCTTACGCAGCTTCCATCCTTCACAATTACTACGGAAACTCGATTTCTGTATGCTGTGCATAAATACCATACTTCATTTTCAAATTCAACGTTCCAAGTCTGCATTAAATTTACCGCAGATTGTGGAAAACTATTGAACGCATTGAACTGTATTCGGTGCTCAACAACGCGTACCGCATGCCCACCGTATAACGCTCAGTTTCATGACAGAGCATTGATCAGTTGCTTTTACCTCATTGCAAACAACCGTATGCATATGAACATACAAGCAAAACCCACATTTTCTTCCGTAATGCAACCAGTTATTTTCTTAGCATTCAGTACATTGCAGTTGCGATATATATTTTTATATTTGACACTTGTCTCCTTTGATGTGTTACATCCACATTTGATCGGTGGTTGAATTTTGTGAAATTTCGCGATCTTCGTCAATGTTTGCAAAATTACCAGAAGTCTTACATCGAAACCACACACCAGACAGGAATACTAACGTGCACGCTATTTTTCATAAATGTGAGACATTTTATTAAATGGTGGTGGTAGTGCGTTGCCGCTGCAGACGGGTGTAGCTAGGCGATCGAGGCAGGCAAATTCTATGCCTGAGCATCCTCTAAGTGTCATTGTGGTATTTACCACCTATGGAATGGATATTTTTCTTTTAATCTAAGAGAAGGCGTGGTGTTTGTGGACTTCGATTAATCTTGGAGCCTGTTTTAGACCGGTTCCAGCAAAGTCTCCGTCTGAATCAGTTTACCATAAATTATATCTGAACTCCAGAATTCTGTAATTTAATTGCACCAAACGACCGCGTACTCTTTTGAATTGTACTCGGCTTAAAAGCTTTTTGTTGTTTTTTCCGACCATACGCTTCCTTTAAATAATAGGAATTTGTAGTAATTTAGAACAACGTGCCTACAATCGCACAAAACTCACCTCACCTCTTTATTTCTCTTCGTATCTAAATCACAAATTAGCAAGCCGTTGTGATCTCCTTGTCATTCATTAACCACAGCCCGAGTACCATCGAAGATCTTGCGCAACGTCCTTTAAATTATGTAGTTTAACTTTACCCCAGCACGCGAACTGGCTTGATGAAAACTTTTAATTTTTATTGGTCGTGCCTTCTTAGCAGTTTACAGGGCTACATAGATATATGGCAACATAGCTAATGGGTGAGTCATTAAATGACCATACGGTGATCCGCCGTCATGTCCCAACATCTATGGAGGTCGGCTGATCACGCACAAAGTTACCGGTTCGGGTCCTTGTCGCGGCTGCAATATTACGATGGCTGGAAAATGCAAGATGTTTTGGCTACCCACTAGACAGACACTCTCCTCAACGGCCAGCCTCATACCTTCTATAATGTTCCTTCGGAGCAAAAAGCACCATCAACCATCAATATGTTGTTACACTAGCTACTTCGCCTTACGAAAGATGTTAGCACGCTGCTCTAGATATCTGTAATACACAGTGCTATGTATGCTAAAGGGTCTAAAAAACACTTTTTTCGTAGATTACAATGCCTTCAGTCACTGGTATCAAACGTAAGCTTTAAATATTTATTTATTAATAACGCATGCGCTGAAATCCGCGACAATACTGCCTATTTTTGTAAGCGTCTGCCAGTAGATGTTCACTGCGCCAAATTCTTTTGCCTGTTCTCATCCTCACAAACCGAGATGGCGGGTTGTTCAAATAACCACAGCAGAAAGAAAACTCCATTTTGGAGGCGGTGAGATCGGCGCATCGGAGCTATCGAGATGCGAGTTCATCCCTTCGAAACTTTTGCACCTCAGTATATATGCCGGTAGAAGTGACACAGCTAGAAAACACTTCGCTCGTTAGCGATGCCGTTCCATTAAGCTGGCGATGCGGATCGACGTTAGGCTGATGACCCTCGTAGCGATTGCCGTGTTCGGTACACAGCGGTGCCTGATTAAACCGAATTATTCATTTCAGAGGTATAATCATGTTATTTAGTCATTTCATTGCATAACATAGCATGTTTTCGGCGCCCTTCTTTTACAGGATCCAAGCGCCCCCGCATTTCCAAAGGAGAACTAAATAAATTAAAAGGGAAGATTCTGGAGTAAGGGTGTAATTTATCGTGAACTGATTAAGACAGAGCATCGATGGAACCGAGCTAAAGCAGGCTGCAAGATTGATCGAATTCCACGTGCAGGCTTAGGCTGGCGGCTTAAGAGGGTCATAGCACGCCACAAATATTTTTTTTCGGCATTGCCTCACTAGCATGTTCGTATTTGTCGTTCTGCTGCATGCACGTGCACATAGCTATAATTTAACCGCCGCAATATCCCCGCAAAGCCGGTGTTTTTGCATGACGGATCGGTCATAGGTTCTTCATCAAACTCCGCTTTCAAGCGCACCATAACCAGAACACTCTGTTGCAAAGCCGTGTCGGAAATATGAAAACTTAACTTTTATGTTTTTTTAATGCCTCCATCGTCACTGTGGTGCCTTCCCCACCTTGTTTATTTTTCACGAAATGGGTTTCACCGACTGTACATTTACGTACGTCTGCATTCTGGTTTAAGTGTGGCTGTTCCGTACCCACCACACGTTTTAACATTTGAAATATTTTCGCTTTCACAGTTTACACAATATTTGTATGACAACGGAATGAAACCATTGCGCATGCAGATTAGGGCACCATTGATTTATTCAACATTGATGCTAATGTTATGAGCAGCTCGGTGCGTTCTTTTTTTTTTTGAAGAACTGGTGTTTCTAAAAATTGCCAGGAAGTTTTAAGAAATGAACTTCTCCCTTTGCAAGCACTTTAGAATAATTCTGCCTCCTACATCAAAGAATAATAAAAATATCCTCGTCCCCAAATACAACGGCCAGCTTCTTTTAATAGTTGAACAAGCTCTGCATAAGAACACGACCTCAAAGAAAGGACAAAAGATCTAGTGTAGTCGAGGCAGCATGCTGTCTTCGATAGAAGCCTGATCGATAGTAATCGCAGGCCAGAAGATTCGAACCGAAGCAGTCACCGGTGCGTCGTTTACGACATACGAAGCCGGCCCACTCGCCACCGTCGTGTCCAATGTTGCTGGTATACCGTAATTGGCAGCTCGAATACAAAGCACTATGAAATCTGATCAAGAGCAGCACACGGTGGGATAACTGAAAAGAAGCAAATTTGGTCAGAGACCATTAAGTAAGAGACAAAGATGATGCACTAGAAGACTATGCGCACCGTCTAAAGGCTGTCTTTATAATGCGAAACATTATTGGCCCCAATCCTTAAGTTTCTTGATACGTTGAGCCACATAGTATGGTCTAATTCGACAAGCTAAGTAGTGCAATTCAAAGCAGCTCTTGTCATGCGTAGTGAAACAGCACAACGTGACACAAAAATAGGCACATATAATCTCTGCTCATATATAACTCAAAGACACACAGACCTCACAATTGACTAGCGCGTGAGGTTCAACCCCTTCATTGCTTTCCGACGTCTAAAGTACACCATTCTTGTATTTGCCACCAGATGCTGCGGGTTAAAGCACAAAGTTTTCGACAGACGGAGTAGCGTCAGTGAGAGCCTGTCTGTCCTGCGCAACCAAACCTTAACTCATGATATAAAACCTCTACATATATTGTCGGCTGGTAGGTTGACTTAAGGCATGCATACGTCGTGTTGGAATATCGCACACTATTCAGTAGTTTGTTAGGCTTTCTTTTATTTTCTATGCTTGGAATATATACTTAATTTTTAAAACACTGGGAGTGCACCCATCCTTGGCTAATACTCCACAATAGACCGGTGCCACTGTGACGCAGGGGCATTTACGCATATGTGGCATGAACCTCCGATCACATTTTTTTTCTTCACAAACATCAAATACCGGCTTACTCCTATAGTCCCATCACCGCGTGGACAGATCACACTGTGCATCGGCTCGACTCGGCGTTTGAATTTCGACCTAGCTTCTGAATGATGCACTGCAAAAGAACATCACATGAAGTTGATGTTATGTCTTGTGTGGCACAACACCATATTGCTTTCCCTCTAGGGCACAAGAGAAGTCATCATGTCATCGCCATCGTGCTATGGTCGTCAACGTCGTCATTCCCTTGCTGCTGTCGTCCGAAGCACGCTTTACACAAACATATCTGTCCACCTGACTGGTAACGCTTTGCAAAAGCCCAAAATATTCTTCATTGCCAGGTACCAGCAAAATGCTTCACTCACACTGTGCATGGGATCTGCAGCATTACTTTTTTTTTCGGACGAGGGCTTCAAGACGACTTAACAGCAACACGTATTTCTATAAATAGTAACGAAAATATACGTTCTAATCGGGCGTCGTGAAACAGCACAACATGACACAAAAATTTTGCTAGCGAAATTTCGCTAGCTGCTGCTGCATGTGCCACCTACATTGACCAATTATACCTGTGGTGACTCGTGCATAAAAAGAAATCGGTAAAAGTAACCGAACAATGGTGCCATACCCTTGCATGCGTCCTCTTCTACCACATCTCTCCTTACCTCGACGAGCCTGCAGGCACGAAGAACATATTAACTTTCTAAGAAATGGTACTGATGAAGTCATCATATATTCGCCAACTTTGTGGTTTTCCTTTATATAGCTTATTTATTAGAAGCTGCTAAGCAGATATACGAATAAACAATGATTCGCCTTCGGGCATTGTGAGCAAGGAACGCCAGCGAGGTTATATTATATCATCATGGTATGTTGTGTGGCAGTCAAAGAGCAGTGTTTGCAACATCTATGGCTTCTTTTTCGCCGTAAGCTCTTTCCTTCAATCTTGCTTTACGCACCGAAGCACTCGATTAGCTTTCCTGCAGGTATATTCTCATCACATCATCACTTTATTACCGTATAGACCCCCGTTTAGGTGGTATTACATATGAGGTAGGCCAACGAATTTAGGTTACAAATAACAGTTTTTATGCGGGACAGTGTGCCGTGACGTTTTTTACAAAAGTTGAGGAACACGGGGCGGTTGCAATGTATCGGGGTAGGGCATTCCAATTCACTGCTGTACGAAGAAAAAATGGGGCAGCGAAGGTGGTAGTGCGAGCACATGATCGTGCGATTTGATACGGATGGGTAGTGCGAGTGGATATGCGCGTCGGTGGGATGATTCAGGGTGCGCGATTGAGGAAGCAGTGGAGAAATTTGTGAATCAAACAGAGGCTGGTGGTTCGGCGACGCACAGAACGATTTGAAAGACCACTTTCGCGTTTGAGAGAGGATATGCTTATGTCACATGAGTATGAAGAATGACTGAACCTAGTGGCACAATCTTGCACGGATTCTCGCACAACTTTCTGAGGCAATGAAGCAAGAGCTGCGAATTGAAAGTGTGTACAAGTAAAATATTTCCTGAAAATAGTCCCACGTTCTCATACGTGTTAGTTTCAGCTGAGAAAGTGAAGACAACGACCTTATTTAGAGCAGCCAAATATGACAAGATACACAACTCAGTCTCAAATCCGAGCAGTTTTTCTCGTTTTGGCCTCCGCGTTTACGCAAATGCGACACCATCAAAAATGATGGTGTCGCAGTTTATTAGAGAACTTTGAGTCGAAGAGTGACACTGGACGTAGGGAAGGAATGCAAACCACACGCGCTCACCCACAGCTGATCTTTAATACATGTATGGAAAAAATATGCATAAATATCAAATAGAGGCATCGCGCATATCAAGACGAGGTAAGAAACAAACGTACATTCGAGGCACGTGTTCAATTTTGAATAATAAAATTGAATTCTCTATCATGCAATAATGACAACGGTTGGCTTACGCATAGTGCGGCGTTCTTGTGATCTAAGTTTTTCTAATAATGCGTTACCAACTAGCCCACCTGTTCAATCTAGAAAAACTGCTGCAGGGTTCTGCGCTCCACGTAGCGGCAGAGAGGGGTGCCATCTATGAATGAATAACGGAGACCACCGAAGCGAATGACGATGGTGTCATAAATATCTCAAAGGAGTCGCTCCTGGGAAGATGTAGAAGTCTGCTATAAAAAACTGCTGCTGCTTCAGTAAATGAGTTGTGAACCAGATAAATAACTGAAATCTGCTGAATAAAATGAATAGATGTTGCAGTTATGTAGGCATTATTGTCAATAAAATGTTCTCTTTAACTGGGTGCAATAATCTTCAAAGACCCAACATAATCCTAGTAATACAATATATATTAAATTTAGGGCTTATTGGGGATTGGTCGCTAACGAACCTGAAAAACTACTTGCTTGATCAGATGACACATGCTCACAGTAGCAGCTGCACCTATGTGGGCAAAGAGTATATTTGTCCAATTTGCTCAGAAGGTGTCATTTTTTTTGTCTAGACGCATGTACACAGGTTTAATATTACTTGATGGTTCGTTGGCGCCGCTTTTCATTTTGAATTACCACGGCTTCTGGTGGTATTTGAAATCAACTGTCTGTTCATTACTCGTTGTTGGTGGTGATACAGCGATATGTGCCTTGAAAAAAAAAACATCTATGTAGGATGGCAATAAAATGAATAAGCGCTTGACAAATAGCGCAGCATGCGAGTAGATTAATGTCACGCAAGAATACTGAACCAGTTATTGTTGAAAATTTTGGAATGATGTGAGAAATTTGTGTTGGGTATATCTGAACGTTCAAGTCAGAGAAAAATAACGAAGAAAATTTCGCTTGAATTTACAGGTGGAATGAAAGATATTCTTAACGAACTGCCAAAACTCTGTGTGTTGTAAGCAGCATGGGGTTCTTCAGATTTCTCAGTTCACAATATTGACACGTGTACTTATCTTTATCGGGCAACCACGTTTCGCCGCTTAACAACTGTAATCGCAGAGCGAGGGACGCGCCTGCATGTATCCGACGTTTCTGGAAAGTTATCGACGCTTCTAACCGCATGTCTGTTGTCGCCGAACCTTGTTTTATCAGATTTCATCGCGTGACACGAATGGTGTAGAACTTTGTGGAAGACACGCGGGTCCCATCAGTTAATCTGGAACATTCGACGACTGATCTATAAAAGCCGACGCGCTTGACCCGCTGATCAGTTTTTCGACGATCGCCGAGCGTGTTCGCCGCTATCGTTGTGCTGTAAGTGTAGCCTGTTTTGTGGGCACAGGTTCGCCCAATAAAGGTTAGATTTGTCGTTCACGGTATTGCTACTGTGTTATTCAACGTCACCACCACGTGAGAATATAATGGAGCGAAATATGGCCACAGAATATTTGCAGACCATTTTTGTGGCTTCGAAGGCAGATTACATGCATTATGAAGCAGGCTTTAAAATAGAGCACAGATGCCAAACCTCGGAGTGATGGGCATGCTGCATGAATATTTGTGAATTTTCTAGGAAAGCCACATTTATCTGGCGGCAGAAACTCCACAAACTCTGCAATTAGCGTTGCTGAGGCTCACGTTTCTGGAAACAAATTTCTTGGCTGTTTTTATCAATGTGCGATATTTCCTGCACAGCCATGATTCCTGCAGGAATCATCACACCAGGAAAGTTTTTCTTATCGTTTGTGACCTAATTTCAAAGAGTATCAAGGCCGACAGCCGCGAGAGTTGACACTATACTCGCGGACAACTTTCCGTGGCAATGAAGGGAAAGCTACGGGCGCGTGGCTGCTGCACGTGTGTTACGGCGCCAAGTAGTCCGGCCGCGTTTTACAGTGATTTTGGTTGCTCGGAACAGACGCTGAATAAACGCAGCTTCATGTGCGATGGTTTCGCGTTTGCCCAGACGCGGAAGGAAAAAGCCGCAAAATAAGTAAACTTTTACATTCAGTGGTGTCTTTTATCTTATTTAACTGTTGATATTAAGGTGTTTATGTTTTCTCTTCCCTAGCTTAAGCTAACGCTGATGAAGACACGGGACTCTTTTCAGAAGCGCTCTCATTTGTGTGCGCTTTGTCTCCGTAGCTTTCTGTTCATTCCCACAGAATGTTTTCGGCGAGTGTAAGTCTTACGAGGCATAATGCGTATGTGCTAGTGGCGTTACCTCGGCTTTAGATACGTGAAAATGGCCTTCTAGACATGTTAAACAACTCGTAAAAGGTTAATTTCTAGCTCCCGATGGTTTTCATGCGCGTTTCCCTTGGTATTGTTTTTGAGAGCACTCAAGTTTCTAAGAGGTGAGAGATAAAATTTTAGGAAGTGGTCATTGCTATTCTTCAGGGAGTATAGACCTCGGATCCTCAATATCATATCTTCAACCTGACACAATAAGAAGCCACAGCGGTCATGAAGTACGGAAAAAATGTCTGACAAATTGAAGTGAACGTTGAATATATCTCAGATGTTTCGGCAAGAAAGAATAAAATATAAAGCTCTCTCGTTTTTTTTTTATTTTCTATCATTAAGAGTGCAATAAAATATGATTCCAGAATATTTTTGTTTGTTTTCTATTTACCAAATTGTACACCTTCGCTATCGAAGCAAAGCTTCCCAATAATGTATGCATTAGCGTGACCAGCTATTTATGAATACCGGCACTAAAAATATTAAAGGGACCTCGTGCACCATTGCAGCTGCTTCAAAGTTTTCTACCATTTCAATAAGTGCAATCCCAAGATGCTTAGGTAATATGCGAATGAATAAGAATGCAACTAAAAGCCAATCACTTTTATCAATAAAATGTTTTCCCCTTCTAAAAGCAAAACTTTCTGTACAAATCAATTTTCTTTCTCTCTCTCGGGTGCTACATAACTGGTGCAGAAGAATAGCGTTGTGGACGAACAGTGAAGAGAAGAAACAAGGATGTCGAATGGCGCTAGCTTTATATGGTGTCTGCTTCTAGGAAATATACAGTGCCTTAGGAACTCAATTCTCACTGTAATGAGGTATCCGTACACGTTATATTTCTCAGCTAAATTCAGCGCTATCAGGTGAGCAAGGTCGTTTCAAATCGAGAGTTTGGCCTTAACAAGAGACTCCAGAGGAATCTAATTAAAATGCACAAGTTGCTGCGTACGTCTCCTGTATTGAAGCATCAGCCAGGTGCAGCTGCGTTTGGAAAGTTCCGCTTGTCTGCTCTCGCATGAAGTTTTGTAGACATCATCCCATATGCCCATAGCAAAGATAAAGTAATGGTATCTTCCAGAACTAACCAAGTGCATGCTGCACTTCGCAATGAAGAATATCACCTTTTAGTACCGAAGCGACTACTCTGGCGCGCAGTTCAGTGTAGAAAAAACAAACTGAACTGATTTCGCTTGCTTTAGTTATCCACCTTAAACATTTCCATTGTAAAAACTCCCTTGTTTATTCACGGTTGCCCGAATGGAGACTGCGCTGAAGAAAACAGAAATAAAGAAGAAGAATATTTCATGCCTTCTTTATTGAAATATATACGCACAAAAGAACCAAAAGTTTGTCCGTCATAAAGACTTAATTTGTGCATCTTTGTTTCATGCAGAAACTTAGTGATGGACCAGGTAGTCCAGCAACATGATTTCTTCAATGTTTGTCGCTGTACGCGTACAGCGCTCTCGTTTAACTACCATAGTCTTGCCAGTTGAACCGCAACAATGTGGGGCTGTCGATATTGCCACATTTGTTGATCACTAGCTTTAAGAAATTTGAACAATAAACATGTTCCCGACAATCTCGTGCGAGCATCCTCGTGGGGAAACGATGACGGGGATGAGAGCTTGAGGAGGATGACGCGGCCGACCAGCAGTCAAAACTCGGCGCCGACGCTACTGGCTTTCTTCCTCCTTTTCTTGTTCTTTTCTCTTACCATCCTTTCCCAATTCACGGCGCCGACGCTTTCGAGGAGCTCCTATGACGTCCTCGCTACGTCATTCCCAGGGAGGAACACGTCAAAGCGAGCCGGACCAATCGCAGCGCACGGGAAGCCTCCTCCGAAACCACCGAGGGGGGAGAGTGCTCTCGTTTGAGAACGCGGTGACTGGTGTGTGGAGAGCGAGGGAATGAACCCTCGCCTGCAACGGGTCGGACCAAGGTCGAGGGAAAAGAAACGGGGAGCATGGACGTTAGGTTGAAAGAAAGCAGAGCGAGCCGTAGGGAAGAGGCAAAGCCAATGAAAAGAGAAAAAGCTGTAGAGAGAGGAGGGAAAGAGGTGCTGAGCCACACTGGCCCGCTCGACCAAACAAGTGGCGTCCGACGCAAACAAAGGGGAGAGAATGCGTTGGGCGCAGCTTCTCAGCCGTTCGTAATCGCATACTGTAGCCGCGTTCGGACGGTTTTTCATACCCTTTCCATTTCTCATGCAGGAAATAAGCGCCGCAAGCGTCATAGATAATTGATCTTCGGAGTGCTTAATTTAATATAAGCTAGCTCCTGACTTGCTTTAGAGCATTATACATATATGCGTGTGTGTGCGTTTGTGTGTGCGTGTGTGTATGTGTCTGGGTGTGTAAATAAGCAAACTGAATGCGCATGAATCAACGCATATTTAGACGACGTGCGAAGCGCTAAACAGGCCACATGGTAATCTGCCCAATATCAACGCATGGGCTCTGCGCCACCTCCCGCATACTTAAAGAAAAGTCAAAGCATTTGCTGACGATTGTGAAAATGATTAATCCTACAGAGCCCGAAACGTCAGCTTTTCGTCATTTCACTACACCTTTAGATTATAGAGTGCTCATTCTAGCTCTTCACGTTGGAATCTATTTGAAAGGAATGTTTTATGACGCGGCTAACTGAATGTTATACAATAATGACAATGCGTGAAATTCTGTTTATTTTCATCCCATGAAACGTGTAATACTATACAATGTACACGTTTACGCACCGCAAAGGTGATAACTTCAATGTCGGCAGGTGCCGGCACGTTCAGAGTCGGCACTAAACGATTCATTTTGTTACTGCAGGTGCGTCAATACGTCACGACATTTTTCAAGTGGTACTACGGATGACGACGAATGTTCTTCGGCACGAGATGGTTCGTGGGTGTGACAGCTCTGCTGGAAATACGGGTAACTTTTCTGGTTCTTCGGGATTTTGGTTCACAGCCCAAGGTGATACTCTGATTTACGTACGCCGCCATCCTCTCTGTAAAAGGGCGTCGCTTTCAAGCAGCAATTGCAGTTGGCGGCACGTTCAGAACCGGCACTAAACAATACCTGTCGTTACCGCCGGTGAGCTGGTTTCGCCATCACCGCAATTTTCGTGCCTCTATTGTGCCGCTGACTGCAAAACTTCCCTTTGTTTGAACGATCATGTGTGTGTATTTTCATACGCTTGTGTGATGGAGGAAAAGAAGTGTACTCAGTGGGGAGATGGTCTTTATGTTGAGGACCGATATATGAATTGCTCTAGCTGTGCATCGTTATATCACCTCGGACATGAGTGCTCGGGTGTGGCTGGCGGCACTTTTTCGGCCATGGGCGCGAAAAGGAGAGAAAAGTGGCGATACAAAACAAGCAGACCAGTGGATGCGCGCCAAGGTAGGGCTAGTCAGTTAACAGCCATTGCTGAAAAGTTATCGTTGCTGGATTCCATTCGCGAGCAAGTCGAGTTTCTTTCCTTGATTCCCTCTAAGACAGACTAGTTGCTGCGTCTGAAGTCTGAGATCGTAGCAGTGAATACGAAAATCCTAGAAAATACATGCCTCGGTTGAATCACTGTCAAATAAATGATTGCTTGCTGCAAGAATCAGCAACACGTGACAAAAATCTGCCTGCATTGTCACCGAGAGTGGCAATATTTGAGAATCAGGTCACTTCACAAGCAGCTACCATTCAAATCCTTCGAAGTGAAATAAACGCCTCTGAGCAGTACAGGAGGTCCTCGAACCTAGAAATTCATGGCTAATCCCAAAGACACAGCGACAACTTGACCACTATTGTCTCCGGACTGGCCGCTCAGCTGGGCGTTGACTCATTCCTTCCAGGCCACGTCGTAGCCGTACACAGTTTGATTTGACAGCGCAAGAAACCAGCGCCAAATTTGGTGTGCTTTCTTTCGGCAGGCATAAGCGACAGCTGGCAGGCAAAGGGAAAATATTGCACGCTCAGACGCAGGAAAATGAGCGCTCAATTTTCTTTGCCGTAAACTTGACAAAATACAACAATGAATTACTCTGAGCGACGAAGCGTAAGGCTAAGGAAGCGAATTTCAAAGTCGTGGGGGTGAAACATAGCAAAATTTATGCTCCGTGGAGTGGAGGTGACCCGATTGAGCGTATAATGGGTCCTTCTGATTTGACTCAGCTAGCCTAACCGCTTTTTCTTTATTTTGGCTTTTCTGCTTTGTCTGTTGTAGTTTTGCCTTTGTTTCGATTATGGCTGTGTGCGTTCCGTGATTCCGGGACACGGACAACTCCGTGATTTTCCTTCTCTCTAATATCTTTTGAAAAGTTGACGGAAGTCCTTTCACAGTTTTTCATGTTAACATGGGCAATATTCGGAAGCACTGGAATAAATGTTTTTTTCCAAGTTAGCGCTGTGAGTGACAAAGCTGATGTTTTTGTATTAACTGAAACGAATATTGGGAAAGAGTATATTGGTTTGTTTTCCCTCCAAAGTTGCCACAATCATTTTTTACGCGATAGAATAGCCGTGGTGTTGGAATTGCTGTTTGCATCAATGATTGCTTGATTTCGAATCCTCTGAGCATAACCAATACAACCGCTGAATCGCTAGCTCTTCACATTCACCCACAATATCTTGCCATCACTTTGCTCGCTATCTATAGGCCTACAAATCAAAGCGTCAAAAAATCTGTGGACAAGTTGCGTCTACTTACTTTTCCATCAGGTCAAGTATGCATGATAGGTGATGTTAAGGAAGAACGGGATGTCGTAGCTGAATACTTCAACACGCTTGCTGACTTTGGGATAGAAGCCGGTATCAACCTTCCAAAACCTGTAGAAGTTTTGGGCGCATAAGTCGTGTCTTCATGTCTAGATCACGTGAATGTCCGTACCTTGAACAACCAGGTATTTCCGTTTATTTTTCAGCAAAAGCTGCTCGACCACTTCTTTGTGGGATGTACTTTTTTGTCGTCACAGCTTATTACCGCCCAGAAACCGATATCAGAAATACCAGTTGTTGATAACAGAAAACTTGACTTCTCACTACCGCATTACAATTGGCGATCTTTCCTGGCGGAAGTACCCGCAAGTAAACTGTATGAATCTTTTACTAGTGTCTACGCACAGGTAGTGCACACATGTGAAAGGGTGGTTGTCATAAAACAAAGTAAACCGGGTTGCCCATACATAAATGAAGATGTTTTCTCCGTGATAACAGAAAAAGAATAAGCTTGGGCGCGTTATCATCGTTCTGCTAAATATAACTTTCTTCGTGCCGCTTAAAAGATGGGTCGAAATAAAGTTACTGCCGTTCTTAGCGCGGCAAGATGAAAACACTTCCAAAATAAATTTTCTGAATCTTGGAATAATCCAACGAAGGCTTGGTCTGTTGTTAACGAATTAAGCGGTCGTCCCTGTAAAGGTGTGTATGATACCATTGCTAAAAATTTTGGAACTCAGTCTATTCTTATAGCGGATCAATTTAAGCGTTTTTACTCGTCTGCTGCAACAAACTTATCTGCTAATATGACCAGTAACCTTGTGTAGCAATCGGTGGCTGAGTCTGCCTTTCTGCCAGAGTGCACTGAAGACGATATTCGTTACATCCTTTTCAGCTTCAAACAGTGCAAGTCAGGTTGATTATATGGCATGTCTGCGGACGTTCTTCGCAGAAACTTTGAGGCTTTGAAGAGTGTTCTATTAGCAATGATAAACGACGTTATAGCAACACAAATCATGCCACATGGCCTCAAGGGGGCTCTTGTAGTTTCTCTTTTCAAAAGCGGACAGGTTCATTCTGTCACAAACTACAGACCTATTTCGATACTTTCGTGCATTTCTCTAATACTTGAAAAGTACATTTTTCATTTCATTCAAAGCTTCATTGATGCACATAATCTCTTACCGCCCTACCAATATGGGTTTACCTCCGGGCGCGGCACTAGGTTAGCGTTAGATTTCCTTAATAATGTTCTTGAAAACAGCGAATTCCCTTGCGCACCAGTCTTAGACGTATCAAAAGCTTTTGATTCCGTGAATTATGATGTTCTACTTTGTAAACTTCATAGCTATGGCTCCCGAGGGCTTTTTTTATCTTTCCTGGAGAATTATGTGAATGGTTGATCTCAAGTTGTAGTAAGCGTAAATATTAAAAGTAGGCCCACACAATTGTCCACTGGAGTTCTTAAGGAATCGATTTTAGCACCCCTTTTATTTAGGTTATATGTTAATGATCTCACTCAATTCTTTATTGCCGAATTTTCAGTCCGCTAACGACACACTTCTAGTATACCCTCATGCTAATTATGATCAAGCCATAGCCGAACTATAAATTCACGCTGTAAATGTCATGCCTTCGTACTGTAATAACTCAATTCCTATCAATCAAAATTAAACTAAAGTCGTATCCTTCCACAGTCCCCTCAAACGTATTCCTGCCATCATTTCTTTGTTTCTTCATTCTCCTAAGTGTAATATTTGCTCCTGCTCTCCTATTCCATACATTTCAAATATCTGGGTGCTCATTTTGATTCAAGCACGTCACGGGACAATCATTAATCAACGTTTATGAACGGCTGCGCAAAATAGCGTGTTTTCTATACTCTATCAAAGCAGTATGCCCAATTTATATACGGAAAATGATAGCCTATGCATTATGACAGTGTGCTGCGCTGTGGAATTTGTTCCTTTTACTTTTGTTCAGCGTTTTGGCGCAATAAGGTTCACTGCTTACTCAAGTCTGTAATTCGTGCCGTGATGCATGGTGTTCCAATTACCAACAATTCTAGTCTGTTTATTTGTTCGCGTATGCCTTCGTTCAAGTTGTTATTTAAAGAAAGTCTTATTCTCACGTACCAATGGAATAATGAATTTTGCCTCCCATATATCCCTGCTCGAACATTGTGTCCAAGAGGTCATTTCATTTTGCCCAGAGTGCAGACTAGATATAGGGAACGTGTTCGTGCTTTCTATGCTCCAAGTATTCTGAATGGCCTCCCAATCAGTGTGTTCTCTTTAGGCAGTCGGAAAGATGTAAAGTCTGTTATCTTTTATTTGTGTGCTTGACTGTTTTTTCCTTTTCTTCCTGCTTAGTCCAGTTATTTTTGTGACGTAAACCGACAGGCGTGTATGCTCTGACTTGTCCATTTCTTCTGGACACTGCCCCACAAGCCATCTGTTGGCTTGGGCAGGCCCACATTTGTACCCCGTAAATCCATAAATAAAATTATTATTGTTATTATTATTATTATTATTATTATTATTATTATTATTATTATTATTATTATTATTATTATTATTATTATTATTATTATTGAAGCTGCAGATTTACGGAGTCCACCGCACACAAGCTGTGGCACAATGCACACACCAAATCCGGCGGATGCCCAGTTGAACCAATGTGCAATTCAATATCAAGAGGACTAACTGCATTGTATGATGCTTGAAAAGCGAAGAACGATGATAAAATGGTGCACGCCTCCTTTGCCTCAAATGCATTCCTGCATCTCCAGATGAATTTTGTATTGATGGAGGGGCGAATGAAGCAAAGCGCGACAGAATATTTGGAAAGCTCTTGGAATTGGCCTGAATGTAATTGCACCATTTGAACGTAACTCCTTTTAATTACTCGATTAAAGCAAATATACCTACAAAGTAATTCCTATGACGCATTTTATGGGAGATTCTTATCGGAATTGGGGACCCGCTCATGGCTGCGCTAATTCTCCCTTTCCTGTCATCGCAGTTCGCGCTACCTGTAATCGCGAACCAGCACCAACTCACTCAATTTTCTTTTCTGCTGACAAAAATATAAGCTACTTGTCGAAATAGACAAGTACCAGTTGCCATTTCGGCACCGGAATTAATTTTCCTACGTTGATTGTTTCACTGGTCGATGTAATAAAACAAATGTAGAATTTATCTTCCTGCAAGTTTGAAGCTGTCACTCCAATTTAGCAACAAAAGCAGCAGCCGAATGTTAAAGCCTGCACATTTCCCACCTTTGTTGCACCAATATTCACGCTTGATACAGTTTTGTTACCGAATCCCTAAATATCATAACTTCTTACGCGCACTTTAAATATTTGCAACCCAAAACATATTCTCCACAACGCCTGTAAATTGTGCCACCCATAACGCTAATGTCAAGCCCGGCTTTCTGCGTCGGAAATTACTGAGCACAACCGCCATCCAATCTTCAACTTTATAAAATCTTGTTTCTAACTGAACGTCACTATATGAAGTTGAGAAGTGAGTAACTTGAAGTCTATGAATGATGACTCATGGACAATACATTTTATAAACCTCCTTGTCAGTATCTGCTAAATACGAGTCTTGATGTTTATCTTCAATTTGATCCCAACGTCAAGCCAATGGCAAACCAGGTGAACAAAGACATAAAACTGTGGTAACCTAAATTATCCAACCTTCTAGAGTCCATCGAGAATCGCAACATCCATTTCAATATTTCCTAGTAATGTGCTTATTGAACTGTTTCTTAAACGAAGCGAATGCTTGGTTTTACAGTTGAGTCTGGTATTATAGTTCACGGTTGATTATTACAGTAAAACTAGCATAGGCGAGTTCTTCCATCAACCAGTGCGCTTACTGACCATCCATAGAAACAAGGTGTCCTCTGATGGCATTGGGCGCCAGTTGCAGTAACATGGCTTCTCAGATTCAGCCATGGCCCTCAATAATAAGACCAAGGCCGCAAACTGACGAGCTTTAATCTCGTTCTGGTAAAGTTAGGCCATATATGACCGCTGAGTGTTCGGGTGGATGTCCCTGAGGCCAGGCAGTAGTTGTTCCGGCAGCCGTCAAGACGCACCCCACAACCCTGACGTCTTACCACTGTTTAGTCGTACTCTTTTGCATACCAATGTTAAATTCCAAGCATTTCTTTGCCTATACTCCGTTCCATACATAGTAGTCAACAATGTGGAGGCTAGAGAGACTTCTTGCAGTGACTTCGCTAGAACTTGGATAAAGTCGGATGTTTTTTTACCGCTGTTTTGCACAACTGTCTTTTTTATAGGCTCAGTACAGAATGAAACAAGTTTTAATCCTTGAGAAACAAATACACCATGGTATACGGCTGCTAATGCATTAGTTTAGATTATTTTTATTTTTATTTCTTCTTTTCAGTTTTTTTTTCGAACCCATCGCATGGTGCCTCACATGCATGCTCGCGCGAGTGAACGATGGACGGAATGCCCAGCGAAGCGTAGACGGAACGCACGGTGTAATAACTTTTCTTGGACGAACTTCTTGCGTAGTTGGCACAGCATTGACTGCTATGTATGGAACGGAGTATAGTCGGAGCCATGGTCAAACGGCAGGCCATCCAAGGTCACAGAGTTTGTCGCCAATGGGCGCGCAACCCCTGCGCCCGCTCGCTGGCCGCTGTTGGCTCCGCCCCTACTTGCTGTGCTCGCATGCGCGTACTCTCCCACGTCACCGCTCGCACGCCACTACTGGCTTGGCTCCTTTAGTCCTTGCTCCACAAGTCAATGTGGCTGTGCGCACTATAAATGGACGGCGCAAGCTGTGCTATGTTGCGCTTATGCGTCTACTTCCTCATACAAGAATGGGCGCTCGAAAGCATCAAGTAGAAGTGCGTAACAGTGCAAAGGCTCTGCAGAGACTACGGAGGTATGCGATGCGTATCGAAGTGACTAGGCAGAAGGTGAAGCGACGGCCTCTAAGTGAGCGAGTGGACGTGAGTTCTTTCCGGCTTTGCGTAATGTCCAAGGCAGAAATGGTCTCTGCCGTAATTTGTATTTTATAACACTCATAGCAAACACAAAGAACTTCAAGTAAGCATCCAATATACGTACGTGCTCTTTTGACGCCTCCTTCTAAACTTTCAGGCGATTGCGGGTACGAAAATAATTATTATATTTCAATATAATCCTAAGCCCAAAAGCAGTATTCACCGTACTTAAGTTGAGTTCACTGTTCCCCTTGACACTGATTTTTTACTTATGTGAACCGTTGTTTAGACGTGTATGGGTAGCGACCTTCAATGTTCTATATACAGTGGCCGGGACGGGATGCAAGATGAGCCTTCGCTCTATTTGTGCATTCATTTGCCTGGAAATAGAGCTTTCCGATCGCAATGAGTGTGAAAGTAGCTTATGAGGAATAAAAATGTTGCTAAACTTTGTAGGGGTATGGACTGGTTGGTATGTCACATCTCACCTCCCCCCCCCTCTCCAGAAAAAGGCAAGCAAACACGAGCAGTCAAAGAAACGCCACGGGTAGTAATTTTCAAGTGCAAGTCATTCAGTTTCTACTGCGCTTTTTCATTTTCCTACTAGCATGTTCGAACTCTAGTACTCGTTTTCACTTCTCCATGCTACCACATCGTATGTTAAAGCTCTAAGCGAAAAATCTTTCAAAATATTTTCCGTTTCTCGAAATAGAACGGCAGTTCACATAATATTGCGAAATATATGTAGCATTTCATATATTTTCTATTTATGTTGCAATATATGGGCCGTATAACGTAAAACTATTCCAATATGTTTTTATTCCAATCTGCTGACGTCAAATTTGCGTAACCGCCGACGCAAGCATCGGGCGATCACCCGCAGGGTTGTCTGAACAAATCAATCAAATGCTTCCCTCGTTCATAGGAGGTCACTTTTGTTTGCTTGAAAATCGAATAACATTGCCTGCACTGAGTGGCTTGTCTTATCTAACTGGCTCACAAGAGGCGAGGAGCATGCTCAAGTGGAGAGGCATTCGATGGGGCCGAGCCACTGCACTGAATATCGATAACCGGATGAAGAAGGTGGTGCAGGCGTCTGCGATTGGTCCGCTTTCTCTTACTTAGCTTGCGGTGGCTCGTCAACAATCGCGGTGGCACGCAACGGAAGCTTAAGAATGACGTTCCAACGGATCCTCAGCAGAGTTGGCAGACCGAGGTCGTAAATGTGCCGAAAGTTCTCGAAAACGTTACACGGCCACGCAGAAAGTTTTATTACACGCAAATAAGCCGATGCTCACCGGCAGGTGCGAGTAGCCAGTGCCGAAGCGGTCGGCGGCAGCCATCGTTTGCTCCTTTCAGAATGGGGCAGCCTGCAGCTATTCAGAAGAAAAATCAGTTTTGTTCGGCATATTCATGCATCTTTAATGCGTACGCGTCACTGTGACGTGTAAGTTTTTGCGGTTTTGTGACGCCGCGTGAGAGGCAGGTGAAGTGGATGCAGCCCGAAAACTTTTGACCAATAGCCGAGGGCTAATGGAAAAAAAGCGTCGAATCAGAAATAACGATTTTTGTTTGGTTCGTTCAAATCGAGCATAATCAGTGTGTACACGTCATATCAGATGGGGAGCTATCGCGGTGTTCATGACGACGCGTGACAGACAGGTGAAATGGAGGTGGTCCAAAAAGTTTTTGACCAATCGCGGTGGGCTGATTGCAGAATCGGAATAGAAAAGTTTGCAATAGTTTTGCGTTATAGCGCCCATATATACCGCGGATACAAAAAGCAGCGTTCTATTTAGTCAAGTGAAAAATATTTGCAAAAGTTTTCCGCTTATATCTCGAACTTAACGGTAGTGATATTAAGATTGTGGCTACCGTCTAAAAAACAACCTAACGGTTCAATCATCTCCTTGCCTAAACAGACATAAAAATTGCTTTGGAGAATCCCTTAAGATACGGTAAACGGCAGAAAGAGAAACCCATGAATTGTGCAAATGTACTAGGAAGTACCAAGTTCAAAAACGTGATTTTTTTTCCGAACTTCAAATTACAATTTTATTTTCTCATTCACATCCTCGTGCGGAGAACCGTTTCCGCGTCTTCCCGCTATAACGGCTAACGAGCGACCTAGTACTCGAAAACTTCTTCACGCGAAAAATGACGGCTTTTCTTGCGCTACAAAGGATTAAACGAACATCGCGATAATTAGGGGCTCGCGTACGGGAGCTAGAGGGTACTTCGAGGTAAAAAGGCGGATTTTCCCCATCACTAAGAAGCCGCTAATTGACGGAACACGTTGAGATTCAAATTGCAATGTGAGGAACGGGAAAATTAGCTCTGAAACCCAACTCCTGCCAAGGTCAGTGCGGCGGGGATTAGTATCCTCTCTTGTGGTAACCTGAGCGTCTACTCAGATGTAAAAAACAAAAAAAAAATTGGCAGATAAAAGGAATGTGGCAAGAAGAATAGAAAGTCATAGCGTCCTGAAGTTCGAAGTTATATACTAGGGAAAGTAACGGATTAGCGGAAAACGGTTTGCGAGATGAAATGTTTTTTGTAGGTTATAAGGGCCCCTGCTGCTTAAGATTTTTCCACAAAGGCGCACAAAATGTTGCGAACAGTGGGAACAACAGCTACTGACGAAAAAAAACAGCTTTGCAGAGTATTTGGTGCACTGGCATGTGGGAATTTCAAATGAAATTTATACTTTCATGGTAAATTGAACTATTCCTCAAAACTTAACGAGGAACGTCACTGTGATGGATAAGAGGGATATAAAGAGACAGCCTAATCAATGGTGGGCCACAGTATAAACAAAAAGCTACAAGAACTTGTCCAACAAATACTTGGTTTATACTGAAGAAGGGCACAGTTAATCACGCCATCATTCATGTTGTTTCCGTGCGGCTAGCGCCAGTCAGCGCCATAGTTTTGTTACAGGACATTCAACTGATCACACCATATATAGTATATGTAATTAAATGGGCAGGTGTTTGAGCTATGATGCGTTTGGAGTAAAGATGTCAATAAAGGTACCACTGGGCAGAAATCTACACTTCTACCATAAATTGCGTTAGTGCGGCGTCTCCGGTGTCTGACGCTCCAATCACGCTAGAGCTGTGACCTATAACGACGACCAGGGCTGCTTGGGTGATGCGGGAAAGACAACGTGGACAGATTCAAGGCCATTCAGGACGCAAAAGCGATGTGAAGGGAACTTCAGAAATGAGAGTAAGATACTAGTGGCAGGCAAATGAAAAGGAGCGAAAGCACAAATAAGGCTTAAGAAGGAGGAATATCCTCCGAATTCGCTCGTTCTTTCCACGTCGTGGGCGTTTTTCGCGTCGCCGCGTCCTCACAGCAGGTGGCAGCGAGTTGGGTCGCAATGGGAAAAACCGTGAGGGAGCTCGTTAACGCGGCCGCGGAAGCGGCTCTAACAGAAAAAAAAAATGTGTAAATAAATAACGACGAGAAGACGGATAATGCGCGGGGATCGCGATGTGGTGCTAACACTCCGCTCTTCAACCATTCTAGCGTCATGAAAATCTACCTTTGCTCGCGGAAAGAGCCTTGAGATACGGTCTTTTTTTTTCGCTGTCTCTGCTTCTAACCACGCCTGCGTCTCTCTGGCGTTGGCGCACAACGGTACGAAAGTTGGCGCAACGCGCCTTCCGTTGTGTGCGGCCGACAGAGATAGGGAAGCGAAGTGCAGGATTTAGGAAAGAACACGGCGTCGCAGAGCTCTTAGAAGCGGAAAATGAGAGGGCCATTTAGTTTTTTTTAACTTTAGAACGAAACCACTGGGGCCTGCTGGTTGAAAACCAGAGCGCGTTAAAGGAAGTCATAAAAGTATAATCGAGCAAGAACAGGGCGAGGGAAGAGGGGTGGAAGGCGGTAATTAATTGAGGAACTTCAAAAGTACTTTCGGAAAGCGCTTCTCGTGCCGGCTGTATAAGGCTGCCGCCGCCACGCGCGAGCTGCGTAAACTGGCACTTCGGCCGCCCACAATCAACCCCTGCAGCACCGCGCGTGTGGCACAGCACCGTTCCTGTTCCTGTCTCGCGAGTTTTTGTTCCGGCATTTCGCGGTTTTTTTTTTCCTTTCCGTTTTCTGGCATGCCCCTACGAAATACTATGCGTGTGCGCGTGCAAGTGTACTTTTATTTCACATTTGTCTCTCAAGGCACTCAATTGGAGCTCCTACGCTGCGTCGGGGCCGCCCCCAAAACCCATATAATGAAATCCTTGACACCAGTGCCTAGAGCACACTTCTCCTATATATGTTTATTGCAGTGTTGGAGAATCTCCTTCGGTAACAGTATAGCAAAGCAAACTGACTCCACAATATTCACGGCATCATTACTGGCGATAATTACGGCATCTGAAGCACGCAATGTTTTATGAGAGCATTCGCTGCTAACCTAGAACAGGTAAACGTATATGCTTCGACTTATGTTCTATGTAGGCTCCCTTGTGCTGCAGCTGCCGAACGTCACTTGGATTATCGAAACCACAACGCGGAGAAACCGATGAAATAGCGGTGTGCCTTTGTACAGCTGGTCACTGAACTGGAAGTCTGTGACGCGAGGCGCCGGCTTATTCCGACTACCTACTGCCTGGCTGCAGACGGTGGCGGACTAAGACTCGAGCATTTAAGATCAGGCACAGCCGTCGACGTCAAAGGATGCTCGGTGGTAGTCAAACATGGCTCAGGCCAGCCAACAACGCTCGGTATGAGTCTCTTAGGCGCGCCCTCCATCACGACATGGTTGTAGAGGAAACGCAAATGCTGGAGATAGGAAGCTTTTGCCGATATCGTTCGGGTGGGGCGTGTTGGGCAGTTGTCGTGTCGACGATTACGTTAACGAGACGCCTAGCATTTTCGCTAAAGTAATCAGTACAAGTTCTGCGGCAGCTAGACGCAATATTTGTTGTTTCTTGCCAACAAATTTTACCTGTGGAATGTAGTATCATGTATTACCATCCTCAAGTGAATAATTTAAAGCGTTACTTCCTCTTTATTCGGAGGTGCGTCAATTTACTTTACGTGTGCACATATATCTTGGGTAATATAAAAGGCATGTTTTCTTGTTAGATGTGGTGAAACTCCGTATGAAATAATATGCAATGCATTTAAACCCGTTTATGGATTGGTACATCAATTAGACGCCACGGAAATTGTCTTATGCCGCGACTAGTGCATATGAGGCGAACTTCCGCTAAAATGGATAGTGCGGTTCAGTGGGTGGGCAGAAAACACGAGCTCGGCGCTTGATATTCTTGCATGATTATTACTAGCTTATATCAAAGGATACTCCTTTGATAACGAGGAGTCAAACGCCCGTTTTCCTACATGTTACAGCCTAGATCTGTGAATTGCTTCAAATAAAAAGTTTGTGCATATCATCCAGCGCACTATAATATAATTCATCAGCCTAAGTGAGTTCGCTCAAGGGATTGTTGTTAAACGGAGGTTTGGCTTGTAGTATGTGTAGAAAAGCAAGAAATAAAGAGCCCTAAAGATGGGTTTCAGTTGTATATATTGTTACGTGTGGAAAGACACAGACGAAAGAGGCTATTTACACGCTATATACACTGGAGCCAGGCAGCCAGGCTGACACTCGCTCGCGCCAAGGGCACCGACCAACTTCATCGTCGTTCTCGCGGCAGCTCGTCGCTTGAGCATCGCTCGATGATATCGTAATAATATATTCAAGGCTACTGCTTTTTTATTATGACGTGCTTGCAGGTCCTAGTGGAGGTGAGTTTGTTTTAATTAACGTTAAAGCATCCAGAAATAACGTATAAGAGACTATGAGAAGTAACTATGAGAGACATCGTGTTGGGGATCAAGGCTATAGCTTTTTTTAACCACCAGGGGCGACGAAGGAGGCTGCTCCATAGGTAACGTAGGTAAACCAGTGGGTAGCGTACACCATCGAGACACGTTTGGATTTAAAGCGGATGGAAGCATCAACCGGTTAGCAGTCGAGAAAAGCAAGATACGTTTAGAGTATTGGCGGAAAAAAGCAGGGAAGGTATTAATAGGACCGGATCCGTTACAGACATGGGTAGCGGTACAAGGTGGATATAGAAGTTTTCAGGAAGAGAAAACGATTGAGGAGATCTGTGCAAATATGCTTGAACAAAAAGCATGTCTAGCATACCTGATTAACTCGAGCAGGCTAGGTGACTATTTGTCCCCGCTCCACTTCAAAGAGGTCGCCAATAAATTATTATGATCTTCAACGTGCATCCAATGCACGCTGGACTACCATTTTTCGACCAACGACGTATCCGTAGCAGCTGAGTGCGCCATTAAAATCGCACACTGAACTCGGTTAGTTATCACACCCAACTCGACTTAGTTTCTGTCCAACCTAGATATTTTGTTCTCCACAGGCAGACTTCTCAGAATAATTCATACTTCCCTACTAACTCCCAAATATGCCATGTAGGTAGAGTGAAGCGTGATCCCTAGGTGAAAAAAAAAGACGAAGGGAGAATCATCAAAGAGTTAAAGCCATCATAGACACACGTCCTTCGCTACTGAAGAACGCGAGGTGGATGCGTATAGGCGTGTTCCCCTGAAGTCAGAAATGAGTAGGATGACAGCCGACACCTTCAATGGTTCCTTCATGTCGTATTGTGCTCTATCGAAGCCACTGCCGTAAAGTGTGGAGAGATCAATGAAATTAAAACTTGGCATCTGCCAGAACTTTGCGAGAGTGCGCCCCCCATTCATGAAATTTAATAACTACGAAACTCCTAATCAGCAACTATGTGTGAAGGGCAGCGGGACAGTGCATTTGTTGCTGCGAAAGTTAAGAAGCAGTTGAAAATAGTAGTGACAAACACGCGTTTAGCGATAAGTCTTTTAAGTAAAGATGTATAAAATGCTATAATGCAACAACACATTAGCAAAGTTTGGAGTGTAAAAGTTTCATCATGGCTTGGTGAGGATGTTTAAGCAAGGGTTTGTGGATTGTGGAACCTTTGTCAGGAACCATGGAGTTGCATGTTTTGTTCGCGATAAAATCTGACCACCACAAACAGATGCAAGCTGGATTCACCGTGCGACGCTAGGTGTCGTCAAGGCGCGGATGCTGATACGACATAATCGAAAAATAATACAAGGTAAAGGGGGGGGGGGGGTTCAGTGCTGCTCCCGTCCAACTAATTGCACTCCTAAAACTCATGCAGCGTGTGGCCCAGTTTCCGTTCATGAAAGCTTTACTCCGAGAGTGAAAAGTATAGGCATCCCATGGACAAATGAGCAGTGCACGGGAGGTGAAACGAACGTGATGTAGCATGGGCCAGCTGGCCAAAGCAGCCACATTCGTTTTCGGTGCACATGGCTCTTAACACTTATGTAGACATGTAAGGGACTTGCGCAAAAATTAGTTTCAGTCCTTGCGAAACAAAACGCGTCGCACGTCATCTAAAGTCAGGTACTGAGCAATACGCGGAGAAAATAAAAATTAAACAGACTGTGCAGGACAACACCAAGCGGACACGTGTTACGGATGGAAAGAAAGAAAAAAAGAGAGAGGTGGCAGCCAACTCTGCCTGAACCACAAACAGGGAGAAAACGAACGTTTGAGGCTTGCAGTACTGCAAGAAGTCTTGCAGATCCTGCTTGCAGTAATTTTTTTTCTCGCTCTTCGATGCATTGCAAGTTGATCTATTGTCTCAACACGAGTTCTCTGCTCTTCTCTTCGGATAGTAATTTTTTTCCCTCTCTGCGGTGCATTGCAAGTTGATCTTTTGTCTCAACACGAGTTCTCTCCTCTTCTCTTCGGATCCCTTCAGTGTTGGTAAACAAGATAGGCAGATCAGGCAGTCCGCCTGTCGTTCCTTCATCTCGTGTGCGTACATCTTAACTGCGCTCGGGAAAGCTTTATCGAAACTGACGATGGGATGCGCGACTCCTGGCGGCATTAAACTTGCCCACTTCTCGCTGCTTCAGATGCTCAGGTATATATCTTTGTCTATTTTTTTTTAGTGAGAATGCGTTTTCTTTTCTTTTGGCCAGAATTTCCTTTACTATTCGTTGTATTTTCGCTTTATGATGCCTCAGGACTGCGTTGTCTGTGCCTTTTTTTCCCCCTAGGTCTACGTTATCGTGAACAGCTATCGTGTTATCGTTATCGTGAACAGCTATAGTGAACGGGAATGGCTGCCTTATGGCAGCCATTCCCGTCTGTTATGAAACGGTCTGTTTCTTTGCTAGAAAGCAGTCAAGGGATTCTGAGCAAATTGGGATAGATTTAGGACAAAAATGTGCTTAAAACTGGTAGCTTGATAAAGGATTTCGCTGAATATACAAGGGAACTACGGAAGTCCAAGCCTGACGCACTTCAGAGAAGAGCATAATATTATTAGGGTGTGAATCAAGTGGTTACCTCAATAAATGCAGGGATTTTGTGATTTTCAACAAAGCAGTGAGGGAGATCTAAGAAACGTTATCAGGGAAATAAAGACCAGCCCGAACTTCATAAGTGAAGGCTACGAGTCAGTGAAGGTGTCCGTAATTAGAATTGATACGGCAAATCAAACCTTGAAAGAAAATGTCAAGGAATTATAGGATGAACGTGATGCTCTGCGTGCGGGGCTGAAGCAACGTGAGACTAGACTTCTACAAAGTGAACAGCACTCAGCATGCAATAACGTAGAAGTGAGGGGCATGCCCCATGCTCCTCACGAAAATATCAGAGAAATTACCAAAAAACCAAGGACAAGCTGTAGACATGCCCCTCGACGAATCTGACACTGCAATATGTCACCGCGTTAAAACATCAGGCAATGCTACTGCCCCTAATATTATCATTCAGTTTGCACGAAGATAATCACGACACTGTTTTCTAGAGAAAGCTAAAAAGCAAAAGCTGTCTAGTGACGACTTAGGCTTTCCATCAAAAATGCCCGTTTTTGTAAGCAAGACACTTGTGCCTTGCCGTGAAGCGACTATTCGGTGCCGCGAATAGTGAGTGACACCATGTGTGGACAAGAGAGAGAGAGAAAAAAACATTTATTCGGACTGTCGAGGTGGTTGCTCTTGAGGTCGAGTGGGTGGGGTCCTCATTCCAGGACTCCACTGGCCGTGGCTGCTCGACGTACTTGCTGGACGAGAGCTTCTTGTCCCGCCAAGGTATCGCCGGTCAGCTGTACCTCCCACCGCTCGAATGACGTGCTAGGCGTCTTTAAGTGTTGAAGTTTGCCCTCGCACCCCCACGAGATTTGAAAGAGTGTAGGGCGTGTGTCGCCGCACCAGGGGCAGATGGCGCGATATGTATGTGGGAACATTTTACTGTATCTGTGTAGGTTTGGAAATGTGTTGGTCTGTATAAGTCGGAGAGCTACGGCATCTTCAGTGCTGAGCTTTTTTGTGAGGCGGGGGATAAATCCTGCGGTTGAGTCGCTGGATCTCCAGTCGGTCGCAATAATTGGATGGCAGGGGCATGAAGGTAAAGGGTGGGGATTGATGAGACGATTGGTCTTGCCCCGCTCGGTTGATTAGCGCTCGAGCTAGGGCGTTCGCCCTTTCGTTCCCCTCCAGACACGCGTGACCCGGCGTCCACGTGATTTGATGGTATTCTTGCAGCGTCGGGCCTAGAATCCGAGCCGCCAGCAGCGGTGTTCGTCCGTTCGTAAAGTTACGGCAGGCCTGTTGCGAGTCGGTAACGACATTGACTTCCCTGCCTACCCTGTCTTCTTGCTTTATTACCAGCGCCGCGGCTATGGTCTCAGCCGCAGCTGGGGTCTCTGCCCTCACGGAGGCTGCGAGAGTCAAGGAGTTGTCTCTCCCGTTCACGGCGGCTACCGCAAAGAGGCCTCCCACAGGGTACGCCGCAGCGTCCACGTACGTTACGTACGGGTCACCCTTGAATTGTCGGCGCTGTCTGTCGACGCGAGCCTTGCGTCGTCCTCTATGGAGTTCATGACTCATGTGCTTCGGTATCGGGTTCGCCTTGATCTTGCCTCTGACCTCAGGCGGGAGTGATCGTTGCCCATCGAGGGCACGGAGCTCCGTTGCCGTTCCGGTCCGGTGGAGGATGGCTCTGCCCGCCGCTGTGTTCTGTAGTCTGGCCTTTTGCGAAGCCATAACCGCGTCCGACAGCTCAGCGAAGGTGTTGTGGATCCCGAGGGCCGCTAACTTCTCGTTTGAGGTGGTGACAGGGAGACCCAGGGCTGTTTTGTACACGCCTCTGATGATGGCATCGACTTGTTCTTGGTCGCGTTTGTTTAGCGAGTGATAATGATACGGCATGCTATACGTTATTCTGCTGATCACCTGAGCCTGGACGAGGCGAATCGTGTCCTCTTCTCGCATGCCCTTGCGGCTTCTTGTAATTCGTTTTATAATCTGCGAGATCTGGTTGGTGGCAGACCTTAGGGTTTGGATGGTGTGGGAGGCTTTCAGGTTCCTCTGCTCGCAAACCAGCTCGGACGGTTGCTGTACTAATAAATAGCCTGGATGACTTAGCTAATATTGTGTACGAAATTTCTTTTCTTCTTTGTTTGGTTTACTGGTGTGTTATGTTACAGTTATGGGTTCTTTATTAAACACCCGCCATGGGTGCTCAGTGGCTATGGTGTTTGGCTGCTGAGCACGAGGCTGCGGGATCGAATCCCGGCCACGGCGGCCGCATTTCGATGGGGGCGAACTGCGAAAACACCCGTGCACTTAGATTTAGGTGCACGTTAAAGAACCCCAGGTGGTCGAAATTTCCGCAGTCCTTCACTACGGCGTGCCTCATATTCAGAAAGTGGTCTTGGCACGTAAAACCCCGTAATTAATTTTTTTCTTTATTAAATGATGTCAACGCCATGGTGAAAGCAAAGAGACCATCAGTGTTATTTTTTCACCAAAGCATTCGTTCCTTGGTAAACGAATAAGATGAAACGGAAATGCTCCTGGAAAGCATAAATGCGCCTTTCACAGCAACGCTGCTAACAGAAACATGCTACACTAACTCATCACAGGTGTTTTGCCCTCCCGTCTATCAGTACTTGTATCGAAATCATAAAGACAAATGCGCAAGCGGTGTGGCTAGCCTTTTAAAGGAAGGCATCATATGTGAAACTGTGGCCGAGTTTTGTATTATCAACCCAGATATTGAAGTGCATACACTGCGTAGCCACGACAATTCCTTTTGCGTCATATATACGGCCCATCCTCCAGTGATTTTACCTGCTTCCTGAGTTTCATTGGCAAACTTTTTAATCATGTAGTAGAAGGAAATTTTAACCTTTTTCTGCGAGGTGAATGTGACGTGGATATGCTTATGCACACGCACTACTTGCATATATAGGTATGAATTTCAGGGCCTGATGATTGGGAACAGTTTAAGCAATGTAATTGCAGTGCTAACACGTGGTAGTCACAAGACTGCCACGCTGTTGGACCTCCTTATTACAAAGCTTACTTTGATGATGTAATAGTGGATATTATTTATGCAGATATCAGCAACCATTTAGGCATATTTATGTTAATCAGCAGTTCCTGCCGTTTAATAATACAGAACACACCAATTTGCTACATTCAATATATACCACGATGCTCTCTACAAGATTTTCGCAGCTCTGTCAGTCTGCATCAGTGAAGCACCATTCTAAAATCAAACAACCGTGAAATTGCATACTCCACTTACATGCCTACTTTTAAAAAGATATACCACGAACATTTTCAATTGAAGAAGTTTAAGAAACCTTCGAAACCTCATAAGACCTGGATTGCTCATGAATTAATAAATGTGATTAAGCTTTAAAATGCCCAGCACGCCCATTTCCATTCATCCATTCAAATGACTTTATTCAGTGCCCTGTGATTCGGTGGGGTGGGCCTGGACCTCGCCTAGGATTTGGCTAAGGGTTGTTGGCTCTTGGCGGCTTCCTCGGCTCGCTGGACGGCCCAGACTTGGTGCTGGAGGTCCGAGCTGAGCAACGCAGACTCCCAGCACGCGCGGAGGCTGTCGCTGTTTGAGGCTGTATCCTGTATCCTGTTTTATCCTGTATCCTGTTTTATCCTGTATTACAGCCGGACATTCCCATAGGGCATACTCCAGGGTGGCTCTAGAGTCGCAATGTCTGCACTTGTCCGTCGTGTACAAATCTGGGTGTATTAGGTGCATAATAGCTGGACTCGGATAGGAACTGGTCTGCAACTAGCGCCATTCGACAGACTGGTTTTTGCTTAAATTTGGATGTGGCGGCGCGAATGTACGCCTCTGCAGTCTACGGTGTTGTGCAATTTCGTGAAATCTGGTCATTCGATCTTCCCACTCCCACTCATCGGTAGTCGGTGAGGCGGGGCTAACCGAGGCTCGGTCCGTAAGCTCTCGAGCCATGCGGTGCGCCGCGTCATTGCTACCGTCTGGTAGTGTGTGAGCGGGTGTCCAGATGAGATGGACACTTTTGTCGTGGTTATTAGCTAATTTTACGAGTCGTAGTGACTCTGGGGAGATTCTACCGTTGGTGAAGTTTCGTATGGCCGTCTGGGAATCACTGATGATTGTGCCCGCTTGCGTTTGTGCTATGGCTTTGTTAGACATAAAAACCCAGCAAGTCTTGAAGAATATAGGTCATACCGAAATCAACTTACAACTAAACTGACAGCGGCTAAAAACTTATATCTTCAGAACTCGCTTTTAGAAACTGCGACTGCGCAATCACATGTGACATGGAGAAATTTAAACTCCCTTCTACGTCCAATTAAATCCCACATTCCTGATAACTTTCAACGTCAAGGCAAACAACTATTTTGCGCAGCCCTAGCTGGTACTTCGAACGATTTCTTTATTCAACAAGTAAATCCCTGAAGTGATTCATACAGTAGTAGGTATGATGCTTCATTTATTCAAAATCGTGCAAACTCGTTATTCAACACTCCCACTAACTGTACAGAAGGTTTTCTTCTATAAGCTCAGTCAAGAATAGTAAATCGCAGGACACAGATGGCGTTCTAATAATGCCTGTAAAGCATCTCCTTGACATCATTTGTCCTGTTCTTACTCACATTTATAGCCTGATTCTGTCGTCTGGCCAATTTCCGAATAACATGCAAATAGCTCGAGTCCAGCCGGTATATATAAAAGGCCACAAAAATTTACTAGGCACTTGCGATTTCAATCCCACCAGTATCTTTGAAAGGCACTGAAAAAAATTCAGGTTAAAGTAATATCGTATATGGAGAAAAATAATTTGCTAGGCGATTAACAACATGGTTTCAGGGAGCATCTTTCCTCGAAGACAACTCTTTTAACTCAATAAGAAACCCTCCCGCAAGCGTTCAACAATAAAAAAATTAGTTATGGCAATATATATAGATTTCTCTAAAGCATTTGATCTTGTGAATTATAAAATTTTACTCGCTGAGCTCCAAGCTTATGGTATCCGCTGCATAGCCTTAGAGCTGTTTAAATCCTACTTATTGCATCGAGCACATTATGTAAAGATAGAAAAGGAAAAGTCCAATTTTCAGGTTATAAGAGTAGGAGTGCCGCAAAGGAGCATCCTTGGGCCACTCCTGTTTATAATATATGTAAATGATATGTCAAAATTTTCAAAACAGGCCAAATTTATTTCTTATGCAAATGACACAGTAATGGTTATTACTGCTACAATGGAGGCTGAACTAGAGCTTGAAGGGAACAAAGCGCTTAGAGATTTTAAAGAGTGGACTTGTGCAAACGTTTTGCGAATAAATGCCACCTAAATAAAAGTGGTGTATACGCAAAGAGGCAAAAAATTACGAATTTTAATAAAAATGAAAATATCTATGGAAAACTTTGAAATTGTTAACATGGCCTCTACATTAGGTGTAACATTCTCTAAAGACCTAAGCTGGAAGAATCGTGTGGAACACGTCAGTAAAGGTTATCTTCTACTCTGAGAACAATAGCATGTTTGCAATTTTTTCTTCCTAATAAACTTAACATATTACTTTACAATACTCTGTACTTAGATTTAGGTGCACGTTAAAGAACCCCAGTTGGTCGAAATCTCCGGAGTCTTCCACTACGGCGTGCCTCATAATCAGAAAGTGGTTTTGGCACGTAAAACCCCATATTTAATTTAATGACTTAACAATACTCTAGCCTTTTCAGTTTTACAATACTGTAAACTCGTTTGCGGCACTACCAGCAAGGCAAACCTCACGAAATTTCATTTGCTTCAGAAAAGAGCAGTGCGATGATTGTTAATGTTCTTTGCTCGTTTTCTACGAAAAATGTGTTCGTAAAGTTTGACATTTTACCCGTATTCTTATAAAATAATCACTAAATTTTGGGCTACAAGTCATATTCGAAGTCTATTGAATCTATTGTGTTTTCTCTAGCAGATCTGAATGTAAGTCGTAGCATATCCGTGATACTAGACATGAAGAAGAATGGTGTGTCCGTATACCTCGATATAATTACGATAAGTAATCGATAACATACACTATGCCTATTCTACTTAATAAACTCGTAAAGGACGAGTTTGATCCTTTGTTTAATCCAAATCATGCTACAAGACTACTTTGTCAGTTACGCCAGATATACATCTAGAGTTGTGTATAATCTTTGTTCACTTACATTGTAGTCGCGCATGCGTGCTAGCACAGAATTTGTATATATGCATACATGCATATATGTGCATATGCTTCTGTATATGTGCATAATGTGCATCTATCTATATAAATATTTGTATGTTTGTATATATAGATATGTATGTATATGTGTATTATGTATACGGGTTTTTCTTTTTGCATGAAAGTGCATTTCGTTCCAAGCATTACTTTGTTTTTAAGTGCCGCATTTTTGTGATGTTCTGCAGTACTGTGCTGTCAACTGTATAAAGGGGCAGGACCCTCGACAAGCTGCCCCTAAGCTTTGAGTCCTGTCTGATTTTGTTCAAGGTGAAAATAAAATAAAATCTATTGATTGATTGGTTTAACTTTCCAGTTGAGAGCACTTGTGTGGTTTGTACGCCCTCCTTCGTCTTAGTTTTCAATGCGCCGTTTGTTATTTGCCATGGACAACACCAACTTGGCCAGTTTTCAATTCTCTTCAGATAATCGTCATCATCTTCGTCTTCTTCTTCAGCCTATCTTAATGTCCACTTAAAGAGGAGGGACTCTTCCAGCGACCTCTAATTACCCCTCTATTGCGTTAGCTGATTCCAACTTGCACTTGTAAATTTCCTAATTTCGTAACCCCACTTAATTTTCAGCCGCTATCGTCTGCGACTCCCTCACCTTGGCACCCATTCTGTAACTCTGATTGTCCACCGATTATCTTTACTAAACATTAGATGTCCTACTCAACTCTTTTTCATCGTCGTCATCGTCATCGTCGTTGTTTTGTTGTCAAATAGAATATCAGCGGCTATCGCCCTTTGCTCTCTGATCCATACCGCACTCATCCTGTCGATTAACGCTGCGCGCTACATTTTTACTTCCAACGCTCTTTGCGCAGTCTGCAACTTGTTCTCGAGCTTCTTTGTTAGCCGCCGTGGCTGTGGTGTTGGGTTGCTAAGCACGAGGTCGCGGGATCAAATCCCAGCTATGGCGTCCGAATTGAGGCGAAGTGCCAGAACAGCGGTGTACTTAGATTTAGGTGCAAGTTAAAGAACTCCAAGGGGTCAAAATTTCCGGAGCCTCCCACTACGGCGTGCCTAATAATCAGATCAGGGTTTGGGCACGGAAAACCTCATCAACTCTTTTCTTTTTGTTTTGAGCTTCCTTGCTAACCTCCAAGTTTATTGCGGTGTACCTAATTTCTCTGGGACCGACCTTTAGATTTTTGACAGCGTGGCGGGGCTATAATGTTACGCGTGAAACAAGCAGAAAAAAGTCTGTCTTCTAAGAGAACTGGCAGTATTGCCCAGTTCACTTGAAACACTTGTTGGGACGAAGAATCTGTTTTCAAGATTTCTGTGCAATACCAGCTGATAAATTTACGTGAAAAGCGAGAACTTTTGTTCACTCTGCTGCGTTGCTACACTCTTAAATAAGAAAAGGTCGCCATTTTCATTTACTAAACACTAACACGTCCCTTGAGCCAAAAAGCACTACCTTCTCAGTAGGTGCAGGTAGCGAAATGATGGTTACTACTTTTCACTACGTGCTGAAGCTAGCAAGAATTCTTAGTGCTAACTAAATGCTACCTTGGTAGTGCAGTTACTAACACAACTGAAATATAATTACCAACAATACAATCCAGTCTATTCGATGTATAAGTGCCACTAATCGCATTGTCATATGAAGTCGATAGTATCGTAGAAGCATAAAAAAAGAGAAATAATGAATATATATGACAAAAAGGGAACCGCGTCCTTTTCCCGTGTATTAGGGCTTCAATTAAGGGTATATATACGCCATCTTTAGCAGAGATATTAAGGCGCACTGATTCCGGGTGCGAATGTACAAGCATAACGACAAAGGTGCTACGTAATACCTTCTTAAAGAACAACTGGAAGAGCATCTATAGCCCTAGTTTGAAAAAGCGAATGTTACACCGGTGAGGGCCTATGTATTTCATACAATAATCAAATCATTGTGCAGACATTTCCAAAGTCTGCTGTCTGCATATATGTGTGCTACGAGGTCGCACGTGACTGTTAGTCCAACATAATGAAGAACACTACAGTTTATCTCAATTTTGCAAAAGTCTGTCACAACCACAGCATAATAGGCCACAGTCTGACGAGGTTTAGTGGCTTTATCTAGTAAAAACTACTAAGAAGCCTTTTTGGCTGGTAAAGGCAGCACTTACTAGATCTACTACCTGCTGTAGTAAGAAGGTAGTAAAATACATAGTAATCTAGTAAACGCACCGTTTATTAGATTACTCTGTATGTAGTAATGTAGGTTACTATGCAACTTTTTTTTAAGAGTGTATCTTACTCGTGAAAGGTAGCGTGGTTTCGGTGAGAACGCCGAGTTGTTTGCAAGGATAGATCCCGCTCCTAGTCGTCCATGCTCATGCACTCCTTCCGGTTGTCTTTTGGCAGTCATTTGAAGCCTGTATGTGCGCTTTATTCGCGCTATGTAGCCTCTATGCTCCAGTTGTCGCATATACCTAATTTCTCTGGGACCGACCTTTAGATTTTTGACAGCGTGGCGGGGTTATAATGTTACGCGTGAAAGAAGCAGAAAAAAGTCTGTCTTCTAAGAGAACTGGCAGTATTGCCCAGTTCACTTGAAACACTTGTTGGGACGAAGAATCTGTTTTCAAGATTTCTGTGCAATACCAGCTGATAAATTTACGTGAAAAGCGAGAACTTTTGTTCACTCTGTGAATTCTGTGAATTCACTATGTGATATTTACTCGGGGAGGGGATCTGTGGAGGGATATAACAGATTTCTTCAGAAGCGTCGGTTAAATAAGGGATAATGTGAGAGTGACACGCGAGCCTTTTGTATCACCGAATTGAAGGGGAATCGCGGTGTGCTTGCCATAGAAGGCGGTAGAAACGTTATGTTAATTGCAATGAAAGAGAGAGGCGAAAGGAAGAAAGTTGTAAAGATGTTTGAGATCGTACAGGGCATCTGGCACCTGATCTACACATGCGTTGTCTCGGGTTTGTTGCTGGCAACGTTGGAAAGGCAACAGTAGATGGCAGCATGGGAGGTAACCCCACTTTGTCGCTTCAGGGAGAGCCAGGCGGAACTAGCTTACGGCCTTCAGAGACACTAACCGAGTGAGCCTCCAGACGTCAGTCACGCTGTCTTTTTTTTCTTCTTTTTTAGTTTAAGGGCCTAGTAAATGATGAGGATCACTCTAGTAAAACGAGTCCTTGGGCGAGTTGGTCACTTATTGCAAGCATAAGAGCAGCGTCCAAAAAAAAAAAACACCCGCAAAAGGAAGGAACACTGACAGATACGGACAACTACTGTCCGTGGCTGTCAGTTTTCCATTCTTTGTGGGTGTTTTTGACTTTGCTGTTATGCCTGCAATAGGATCACTGTGTTTATATTTCAGTGACAAACTAAATAGTCAAAGGCCAACCAGTGATCAGCGCACAATCTTCATATCATAAAACTTTGCCGGCATATTTCTGAGATATCGCGAGAACGCGGGAGGTTCGTCTCCGCGCATCGGCAGCTGGCTTTAAGATACGAGTGACGATTAGGTGGCAACTCGCTTACACTTCTCATTGGGCATTAGTATGCATACTTTTATTTCGCTTTTTAACGCAGTTTTATTCAAGGGAGTTCTGATATCAGGTAAGTTGGCCGAACTCAGGAGAGAGAAGGATTAACAGTTAAACGTACTTTACAGAAGCGTGAAGGACAAGGAGCGAATCAAGGCCCCAGTTGAGGATCTGAAAAGAAGGCAGTTTAAGCACACAGTTATGAGATTTCAGTTTTATACAACTTGGTGCGGAAGAGTGAAGGGATTTTTATACAGCGTTTCTAACGTTATTTTCCTTGCAAGTCATGTATGATTTTTTGGCGATGAAGATACAGTGACATGATGACTTTGTAACATGCAGCACCACTTTCTGTGTGTTTTCTTAGATATTACATTTCATTTCGCACGATATTTTATGAATGCTTCGAGTAACACCCCTCAACTAAGTAGGCTTAAAATTTGGTCGGCACACGGAGGTTCGTATATTCCAGCGAATGTGGTGCTCTAAAAAGTTTTTCCTGCCAGTAACTACCGTAGAAATTAAACCATAGAGATGAGCTGAGTAGCTTGTAATGTAGAAGTAAGGAATGTGTAATGAGCGAAGCCTTTAATGTCAAAGTGCTTTGTAATATTCAAGATAAATGAATTCGCAAATACTCAGCGTGCAAAGAAAACGACATGTCAGCACGGAAAACTGACGCTTGAATACTCGCGGCTGCATATTTTATAAAGTGGCCTTACAACTTCGCGACTGGAAATAAGGCAGCTGCTATGTCGCAAAACGAAAATCTGCATTACTCAGTTTAAAAAAATAAGATGTTCAAATCCGCTTCTCCACAGACGCACTACCCACTCGTCATCCACTTTCTTTTCACAGTAATTACCTCTTGTCAGGATTATCATCTTTGAGCAGAGCGTCAAACGGCGCCAAATTCAGACCCCCAAAAGATAAGCAAGCAAGCAAGAAAGATAGCATTCGAGTGAGGAGCAAGGAAGGGAAGCTGAACGGCGTGAGATGATGAAAATGTTCGAGGCGGCCCATTCGGAGGTTAATTTTCCCGGCGACGGCTGGCGATCGAGGGCGCGCACTCCGGACGCATCGGCGTAGGGTCAGAGCCGCGAAAGCGAGGACACTCGAGCCGCGGCTCGATCGCCGACGACTCCCACAAAAGGGGAACGTCAAAGTTATCCAATCTCCCGGGGCGCGTCCGGCTGCCACGCGATACGGGCCGTCCCTGGGCCGGCAATGCGCGCCGAAAGCGAAACGCGAGGGGCACGTCGCCGGAAAGCGGCGTCCGCGATTGTGCCTATGGATCGGCCAAAAGAAACAAAAAAAAACAAGGAGCAAAGGTCATCGAGAAGAAAACGTGAGAGGGGGGAAGGCGATGAGGGGGAGAAAACGATAAATAAAATGAGCGATAAAGCTAAGAAAGTGGACGAGAGGGGAGAAGTTTGATGAAGAAAGTATAGGGAACAGGTAGGAAAAAGAGAAAGAAACCTGAAAGGAGAAGCGGCCGCGAACGAAGGAAAAAAAAAAACGAATTACGAAAGTGGCGAGAACGAAAACAGGAGACGGCTAAGGGAAATAAGTATTTCTATCGTCTCCCGGCGGACCCACGGGTTCGGAGATTCGTGCAAACACGCGGGGTTTCGCTTTGCTCCGCCTTCCTATGGTAAACAATTCGGACGGGCCCGAGCGTCACCGGGAGTCGCGAGTCCGTGGCTGCTTTGTAACCAGAGAGGATCGTCTATTTGGCCCGCGGTCGTCGCAGAGTTATTGGGATCAATCGGAGGCGAAAGGGTTGTCGTACCTCACGGAGGATCTTTTGCTTCTTCTTCCTTCTGCCAGAAGTGTAGTTGATTGCTGGACGGCTTTCGTCTTTGCTTTCTCACTATACTTCGATAACACTGTCGCGGTAAAGCCATCGTTAAGGTCCGAGCTTGTCTTGCTTTCCTTTTTCTGCGCATTGTGGTATAAGAAGACTATCGTCTTCATCTGCATTAACGAGGCTGTATATTAACATATCCATGAAACCTTAAAAGTTGCGCCTCGACATGTCTGCAGTCGCTCCCCCATGTAGAAAGAGCCAAGTTGGACACAAACGTCGGGAAAACAAATCTATGTTTTGGTTGGGGCCCCTTGAAAGTCATAAATAGTTAACCCAATCTGACAGGCAATTCTTTCAAAATCTTTAGCTGCATAGTATACGTAGGTAACAAAAGAGCTACAAAGTTGTTAAAAATGCTGCTGGCCGAGCGCTGTCGAAGCGATAAAGCGTACAAGACTACGAAAAAGAAGAAAATAGATTAATTTTTAGAGCGCAGCTCTTAGGCGCCCGTTCCTGCGGCGAGCGTCGGCGTTCTCCGACAGCGCCGGTGTAACTGAGCGAACGAGCATCGCCAAAAATGAAAGCGAAGATGAAATAAAGGTAATAGTGCAGGAGGAAGGGGCAGCGGAACCATGATACGGAAAGTGGAAGGGAGACTGCCTGGCATGCGCTGGGTTGTCGGTGGCCTAGGCATCGGCAGTCGCATGCGCGATCTCATTTGCGCTTCCGAAGGGCTGTGGGAGGGGGGGGGAGGCAGGGTGCCGGGAGGTGGGGAGGGCTACGTTCGTCCGAGGCGTCAGTTGCTGTGGGGGCTGAGGTGTGTCCGCGGTACAAGTGTGCGTGGTGATGTGGATCACCGTTTTTGCAAGGGGCGATGGCAAGTGACTGCGAGTAAGGCTCGATGGGACACCCACTTGGGTGTTCTCGTCGCTGATACTGGTGGCACGGCTTCCCCGCTACAGAGGGCCGTTCTCGTCGTTGGTGGAACGAAAGCGTTCCAAGAAAAGCACAGTGCCGCTAAGACGGGCTGTGCGGCGACGATGGCAATGAAACAAAGGAAAATGAGTGCTGCATGAGCGGAGGTCTGTCTTCAACGGCTGCTGTGAATTGCACCTGAGTGTCAACCATGCCGTGCCTCTCGCGATCTCGCAATTTCCCGATTAGCGAGGCAAACGCGCCATGCATCGCTCCGTCTGGAACGTGCCGTACGAGACAGATTGTCCGCGCCAGCCAATACATCGCGAAATGAAAACACGTGTAGAGCTGCGCCCAAATTTCGCATTGGGGAGTATCGCAACCATCGGCGAATTTTTTCGAAGCATGAAACGCGTGTGAGCGGGCATAGCCACCGAGAAGGAAAGGGGGAAAGGAATGATGGTAAGAGCAAACGCTTTTTTTCAGTTTTTTTTTTCAGCGATGGCTACTTCGGAAAGCAGCATTTTATTACAGTGCCTGTCTCGAAGAGTTCGCCATCTGCACCAATGCAACTCTTGCATCTAATTAGCATATTTTCCGTGGCAGTCTTGATCATTGTCTCGAAAATGGAGTGGTAGACTTGTCTTACTTTTTTCTGTTATGTTGTCTGATGTTGCGGTTGGTGCCCAAGGGGTTAATATCTGGCGACTTTACTAGCCCAGGAATGAGCCCATGTCGTTCAGTCTACTGCTGCGGGAAAACATCCCAGAGCCACTTGCAAGCTTTGCTGTTTCCATGCGCCGGAGAACCATCATTCTGGTTCGAGATATATGTCATCCTAGCCAATGGGACTTCCCAAATAAATTAATGAACAGGCCCATTGAGAATGTCGTTCTTATATAGCCCGCCTGTAAGTATGCTGTCAAAAAGACGGAATAAATTGCAGCGCCACTGTAAATCCCGCACCATACATTGAACGACCAATTATAGTGGTGATGGACCTGTAAGATCCAGTGGGGGCTCTCATCACTCGAGCAGTCATCGCTGTGGATGTTTACTTGTTCATGACGCGAGAAAATAGCTTCATCGGTTCACAAAAGCTTGTTAACCGAATCTCGGTCCTCTCCAGCCTTGATCAAAATCCAGTTTACAAAATCTTTTTGGCTTTGAAAGTGACGAGGCTTTGGCATTTGGCTTTAGCATTTGGTGCGCAGCCGCATGTGGTAGAGATGAAGTTGTTTCTTTTTCAGTATTCCCCACAGTAAGTCTGTGCATGTCCCACAGCTACACATGCCATTAAACAACCAACACTACATTGAAACTCACAAAGTCGCAGCAGAGGGAGGCTGTGCTGCTCAGCGCATCCCCGGAGGACCAACTCTGGGCATTAGGCTGGCCGACGACGACGCCAAGCTCCAAGGTCTCGTCGCCGCCTGGGGAAGGGGGCTCGGGTGGGACTAGTCTCACGGCCTCCGGCACCCTTGACCCCAGCAAGGGTATTCAATAAAGTTTTGTCTCTCTTTCTGGCTGCATGCTACAGACTTCGAAACTCTAATTTCAACACCCGCAAATACGCGCAACATTGGCGCGACCGGCCGCTCGAGGCACTTTGAGTGTATTCGCGGGCTTCTTTCACACTCGGAATAACACATTTAATGTAACACGTATCGTGGAACAGAAAGCTGTATCGGAAGCTTTTCTTGTTGCTCTACAATTTTCTCATTGACACTTTCCATCTAACTATATTATTTGAGAAGTTGAATAATTAGGACTAATCATCTCATTAGACGTAATGAAAAAATGATCTGAGTATCTCCAAGCGATGGCAAACAACATTACCTTCGTTCTGTTGAGCTACGTGGCATGTGCATATTTTTTTTAAATGTTTGGTTCACGTTACGCGGGACGCCCTGGATATGTAGCGTAACCCCCGGTGGTCTGTTCCCGACTGCCGCCAGTTGCACTTCACTTCTAAATAGGCAGGACGTGTGTCGAATAAGATCCTGAACAACACTTTGCAATGTCGTGAACTCGGAGAGCTGCGACGTAATGTCTTAACGCGTTTCTCTCGTATTTACACCTTAATTGCCACGGATAATTTTTTTCCTAAACACATGTGAGATATTAGAGTGCAATAAGAGGAGGAATACTCTGAGAAGAAGAAAGCCCTAGCGATTCCGATCGCCCCCAAGAAAGCGTTCCCGCGTGTAGCGCAGAAGCCGTGAGGCATAAGCCTTAATTTCACAATTCAAGTTGGCAAGCTAGAAAACAAGTCAAATGCATTTCGCCTGAAAGAACAGAAAGAAATAATAAAGAAATGCATAGACTACCATAATATACTACACTCCACAATTTAAAAAAAAGAAGATAACAGTGAATATGAAAGAACCCATCTTGGGAATCATGGACTCTACGATGCCGCAAGTATAGGCATCGATACGCATCTCTAAATTGATCGTTATTTTGATCGTAGATTATGGGAATTTAAAAAAATCTGTAAAAGTGGAATGTGCAGATTTCAAATGATATTTCGTAGAATAACGTATAGTGGCTGCTTATGATCAGTCCTGTCCATGAACTTACACGGTGAGCAAAACGCAGAAAAAAAGATAGTATGTTGAATGCGCCGACTTAACGAGCACAAGGAAGGCAGATATTCAGTTCTCTAACGCCCACTCCTTTTTTTTTTCGAACCCGACATTTGTTTCAGTGAGGTGCGCGACGCATAAGAACTGAATCCAATTTTGCTCAGGTTACTTTCGCGGTGTGCTCATTGCGCTTCCCGCAACTGCTGCTGCTGGCATGCCGCTTGCAACCGTAACAAATGGCGCTCCCCAAGAAAATGGGTGGCACCGCGAGCGTGTTCGCGAATTCTCTCAGCGCTGCCAGTTATGCAAAGTGCAGCAATTTCGCTTCCACGGATCCGCCTGCCTGCTTCGGCCTGTCATTATGCTCCTTTTGCACTACCCCGTCAGGCGTCCCCAAGATGCTGCAGAGCAACAAGCGCAGTTAATGTGCTTAAGATTCATCGCCGAAAAACCGCGCGAAAGAACACGTGCAAGGGAGGAACACTGGACAGGCTAAAGATGCTACGGAACTTGATGGATGTTGCGTACAAAAGCAAACAATACGATATTGTTTCTACGTGGTCGACTTTACGACCTGCCACTGATCTAGGCATCAATATTTTAATGTTATCATCTCTAAAGTTGCTCTTGAGAACAGTGTTAAATTCCAAATCGAAAATAAATCGTGTCACGCTAAGGAACGGACGCCAGGAGCTCTACACATACGTTTACCACCATGCGGACGAAGTCACCACACTTGGTGAGAGGCTGCCGGCTTGAATAACTCGAATTTCATCCATTGCCTGGAATGGAACATGTGCACCTCATTTTATTCTCAATCGTAAACTGACAACTGGATAGGAAAGAAGTTAGCACACTTGGTGAGAGGCTGCCGGCTTGAATAACTCGAATTTCATCCATTGCCTGGAATGGAACATGTGCACCTCATTTTATTCTCAATCGTAAACTGACAACTGGATAGGAAAGAAGTTAGCACTGTCAAGGCGTACAGGACTTAGAAAACATATCAGTGACAAAAGGTGCACATGCTGCTATAGTGCAAAATGGAAATCTGTGAATGGTATGTGTCTTTCGAATGAAAGGAGAAGGGGCGGGCGGGAGGGGGGGGGGGGGGGGTATATAGAAACGAGGCCGATGTAACGAGCCAATACGTACACTGAATATAGGCACCGAGGTCTTGGCATCGTTTGCCTTTTTGATTACTTTCTCCCTGCCGTGCGTCAACAGATCCCATTCCATTCTAGTATTACAGCGAAGCTGCATATGCCTATGCGAAACGCTCGTGGTCCGACCACAGAAACCCTACTGTGTGGGCGTGAGCCATTTTGTAGCGGGGTATGAACCATTTTCTTCGTCTTACGTGACGGACGGACAAATTTCTCGCTGGGCAGGCATAGCAATGCTTACGCATATAAAACATGTCAATTTATGTACGTATACTGCAGGAAAGGGACGCAGAGGGGACGGGGTAAGGACAATGTCATGATCACATAATGTAAGAAATACTTTTACAGCGAAGCTGTATATGCCCAGGCGACAACGCTCGTGGTCCAACCACAGAAACCCTCCAGCGGTATGTGCGTAGCGCCATTGACTACGCCGATAGTGACGTCGTTTCTCTCTCGCAGCAGAACGCGCGCGCAGCAGTCTCTTTCCGGCTCCGCATTATGTTCAAAAATGTGCCCCTAATCCTTAATTAAATCAAATATGTGACCATGGTGCATCACTTGGTACCTACAGTGCATAACCGACTCATAGACACAAATGAGTAACATAATTCAGAAATACTTTGATGAACCTGCTGGATTAGCACAATGAACTGCTCATTGCACCCCTTCACGATGGTGATTATGCGAATCCCGATGTGCGGCATATAAAACAAACAATGTGATAAACCCAAACCAAACGTTGGCGTAACCTCATTAATAAATACAAGGACGTAACCAATGATTGAGAAACTGCTTAATAAACCGTCGGAATGAACCCAGTGATAAACAGCGGGGCCGCACATTTTAACTTCACTAGTTTACCATACCTACAGGGTGCATGAGCGGTAATTTTTTCCGCATATGATAGGCTTTCCATGTCAGGCAATAAAAATAGTTCAAAAGAACAGACTGATGGGCTAGTTCTTGCTGCATGAAGGAGGCAAGCACAAGAGAGCACGTAGGAGGACATAAGAGGACGAAGACACAGCGCTGCTAGCAAGTGAATTTTTATTGCAGATGGTTAATACATATATATCACAGTACAATGGAAAGAAAAGGGAACGGCTGTAACATAGATTACTTTCGGCGTAATCATTCATCACGGGCAGCTACCACGATAGGAACAGAATTTCTTTCTTTGGTAGTGAAACAGATGGACAGATGGCATAATTTTTGCTTGTAACCATTTTGAACGCCTCGATAATTTCTCTTGTAACTTGACCGGTGTTTCTGGATATCACTTTTGTGCTGGCATTTTAAGGCAAAACCATTCCAAACTTTTCTTTTTCCAAATCGGACATCTCAGCCACGTCGGCGCGGGCTGTTTCAGTTGAGGCAGATATGTTAATGGGTCCGTCCTCCGTCATGGCAGCAACCGTGACTGTACCTTCAAGTGGACCGACCGCAGCGTCGACATAGATGACGTCTTCGCGGGTTTGATAACGTCGGGCGTAGTAATCAGCCCGCGCCTTGCGTCAGCCCGGATAGCGGTGCGAATTCATGTTTCGTGGCAACGGTTTGAGTTGCATGTTAGCCGCAAGTCTTACAGGAATGGGGAACCACCGCTCCTATATCGGGATCGTGCCACTTGGCTCACACCCCAGAGTTTTGAGTAGGTTTTCCCCGGTGGCTCTTCGGGTGAGGCGAAGAAGTTGATTGCTCCTTCGTGCCTCTATGATTTCGTGGACGGTATTATAGAGACCAATCTGCAGGCGTCGTGTAGTGCTAGTGCGCACCAGTAGCCTCAGTGCGGTCTTAATCACCCACCTGATTAGACTATTAGCCTGATCCATTTGTTTTTGAGTGAGGTGGTGATACGGGAGGTGATAGGCGAGTCGACTGATCACCAAAGCTTCAATCATTTGCATGGTGTCCTTTTCAGACATACCGTGATTGCGTGACGCAATTCGGTGAACAAGTCCTAAGATTTGTTTTATTTGCTTATCCAGGAGGTTCATTGTAAAACACGCGTCTAAGTTAAATTGGATGTGCAGACCCAGGATCATGATTGTATGTACCTTAGGCACTCGCTCACTGTGTGCGAGCAGGTCTATGCCTGGGATCGTGCTTGTGGGGTTTAATATTTTCCAATTAGGACGTTTCTGGCGAGCAGAAGAGCCTTATTAAGCTAATATGCCATTCGATAACATTGATAGCTGTTCGTAGGACATATTGGGGCTCCCCAACAGAGCCTCGTGACACCTATAGGGTGATGTCATCAGCATAAAAAAGCGTGGTGCAATTCAGTTACATCTGCGAGCTCTCTGGCAAGTGGGGTCAAGGCTACGTTAAATAACAGTGGTGATAGGACTGCTCCCTGAGGGGGTGCACCTGTCCGGGAGGGTACAAGCGGTCGATGTGAGTGGACGTAATCTAATCTCGGTGGTGCGATTTTCCGAAAAATCTTTGACATGCTGCCAGATCCCAAGGCCGCAACCTGCGGTGGCAAGGGTCTTCAGGATATGGTCGTGTCCTACGTAGTCAAAGGCCTTTTCTATGTATAATGCTAGGATGGCTCTGGTGCGGGCTATCCGTCGCTTGGGCTTGAATAAGGTCTCTTTAATATACAAGAGGCCATCTTGCACCGATAGCTTGGGGTGAAAGCCAAAGTGAGTGTCGGGGAAGAAATATTTAGCTTCTAAATGCGATTATAGTCGCCGGACAATTGTTCAAAAAGTTACGAACACAACTCGTGAACGAGATAGGTCGGAAATTCTGAAGCAGTAAGGATTAACTCTGTTTGGGAATAAGATTAATCTGCCCATGTTTCAAATCGCCAAACAGGGTGCCCTTTAGCCAGTGTTCTTTAAAAAAAACGTGAGCTCCTGCAAAGGTATGTAATCTAAATTTCGGAGGACTTTGTAGGTTATCCGGGAGCGCCCTTGTGCGGTGTCCCTGGTAGTATAGGCAAGAGCCTGTTTCACCTCCGGTAGTGTGACATCTGCATCAAGATTTTCGTCTGAATGAGGTGGCGTTAAAAGAGGTGTGTTCAAATGTGTAGGTATATGGGGCGGCGGAATATATACATTTTGCTCCTCTAAGTAAATGAGCTGATGAGTAGTAGTGTCCACGTGGGTTGTGATGGAAGTGGGATCGACAAGAGCCTTCAGGAGCTTCCAAGTACGTTTTGTGCCCAGCGTTCTTTTCAGTGTGCCGCAAAAGTTGGCCCAGTTTGTTTGAGCAATCTGGGTGGCATATTGTGCAGCCTCCTCCGTGAACGCAGTGATATGAAGGCGAAGTTTGTGGTTTAATCTCTGGCGCTTCCATCGTCTCGAGAGGCTTCGACGAACCTCCCACAGATGGAGGAGGCGGTGGTCTACTTGAGGGGCGTTCTATGTGTTCTTGATCTTTCGTCCAGCTCTCTCGAGGGTGTGTTGTGTCTTTTGAGTCCAAGACTGCAAGATTTGAGGTGTGGTATCCTCCACAGCGATGTAGGAGCTGAGTTTATGCCAGTCAATGAGGGTCTGCATTTTGGGCGGGAAATATTTGGAAGTTTGTGTTAGGAGTGTTTGTATCACGTGGTGATCGCTGCCTAATGTGTCCGGCAGGACCTCGTGTGCTTTCACTATCACATGTGTGCTTGCCATCGTGAAGTCTGGCGTGCTTCCCTTGCCGTACTTGTGCCCGCTCTCATTGGTATAATAGGATCTGTGATTAAAGTAAGTGCGCGGTGTATCATACTGGTATGTATAAGGTCGCCCTCTGGCGTGTTATTTATATTATTACGATATCATCGAGAAATGCTCAAGAGACGAGTCGCCGCGAGAACAACGATGAAGTTGGTCTGTGCTCTTGGCGCGTGCGAGGGTCGGCCTGGCTGCCTGGCTCCAGTGTAAATAGCCTGTGCATAGCAACTTTCGTCTGTCTTTCCACACGTAACATTATGGTGGAGGTTAGCGATCCCTGTACTCGCCACGGAACTCCGAAGTGGTCGGTACATCGAGCTTGTCGCCATGCCTCCCGGTGACGAGACCGCGCCTACAACAGCTTCGACTTGTCCGACTGCTCCAATCGTCACGGTTGCCCAACATCACTACCCTGGTGTGTTCTTTGGCCTGGAGGGAGAGGACGTTGACGAATGGATCAAGCTCTATGAACACGCCAGTGCTAATAACAAGTGGGACCCAACGATTATGCTCGCCAATGTCATTTTTGATCTCGGCGGCACCCCGCGCGTGTGGCACCAAACGCATGACAACGAAATAACCAGTTGAGACAGAAGAAGAAGTATTTCAATAATTGGAAAATGTAGAGAGGTCGGCCGGATAATGGAGCATCTGGCCTGCTACTCTACGTAAGGGAAGGGGAAGAGGGGAAGCAAAAGGGTCACAATGGGGAATCATAATGGGAGGAACGAAGTGAAGGACATATTACACAACTGGTATCACAGACGTGAGTCCAGGCCCATGTCACCTAAGAAATGTTAAAGTTCACGCATTTTCTCTGCCGTCTGCCAGTTTCAAAGAAAAGCTACGGCAACTGTTCGGCGACCCCATTGGTCGCAAGGTTTCCGTGAGAAAGGCTCTTGCGTCTCGTGTTCAGACTTCGACAGAACCATACGTTTCCTACATCCTCGACGTCTTGACTCTATGCAGCAAAGATGACGATACTACGTCTGAAGCAGATAAAGTGGCACATGTGCTAAAATGCATCGCCGATGACGCTTTCAATTTGCTTGTTTTCGGCAACGTCTCGACCATCGAAACCCTCATGAAAGAATGTCGCCGCCTTGAAGAAGCTAAGAACCACCGTATCACGCACCACATCACTCGGCTACCCAGCACTGCTGCTACGTCGACATGTGAGAGTCGACTGCGTTAGACCACCACCTGTGATGACGTAACCCGTAATGTTCGCCGCGAGCTCGAGCCAGCTTTCTCCACGACGCCTCCCGATCCACCAGCAACCACGATTGCGACGATTGAGGCCGTCGTCAGAGAGGAATTTGAAAACATGGGCCTGAACTGTGTGTGTTCAACATCTCAACCCAGCGCACCCCAGTTCTCTAGCGGCCCTTTTCGTCCCCGGCAGTCCTTTTCTGCCACACCTCGCCACAACCCGTCCGAATGGCGTACCCCTGATGACAGGCCGATCTGCTTCCACTGCTGTCGCATCGGCCACGTCGCTCGTCACTGCCGCAACCGATGGCCACCACCTCCTCGCACATGCACCGCCGCTTATTACCGCACCTTTGGACCTCCTGCTCACTATGCCACCCGCCATGAACCTACTGCCGCTGTTGCCCCTGCTCTGAACCTTCGCTACAGCCGCCCGCCCTCATCTCGACGCCATCAGTCTCGTTCGCCCCAACCCGGACCCAGCCGGAAAACTAGGCACACCAGCTTCTGGAGGTGAGGTTGCGTTGTCGACCCTACCCTCAAATCCTGTGCTTACGTTCCCCACGAACAAAAACCTTCTTGACGTTGTCGTTGACGGCTATCCTGTCACTGCACCCATCGATACAGGAGCACGTCGTTCGGTTATGAGTGCTGCCTTCCGACGACTGAAAAAGCTCCTCAACCCAGCTTCGACAAGCGTCGTTCGCGTTGCGGATAGCGGTACTGTGCCTACTATCGGCATGTGTACGGCATGTGTACGGTATGTGTCAGCATCGCCGGCCGCCACACACCTGTCCTCTTCACCGTGATTGCTCATTGCCCCCCCGACTTAATTCTCGGCCGCGTTTTCCTCTCCGCGCATTCTGCTTTTATTTACTGCTCGGGCAGTACCCTTCGCCTTGAGTTGCCGATTCCCGGAGAATCTTCTGACGCACCCCGGTGCTGCTTACGCTCCACCGGCTTTCTTCGCCTACCACCAAAGACAATAGCCTATATTGAAATGTTGTCTTCCCCACCAGTTCTTGATGGGGAAGACAACATTTCGTCACTCCTATGCCAGACATTGCGCTGCAGTATCACGTTACCGTGCCTCAGTTTTCTTACTATTTCTGCAAGCCGCACTCGCATGCCTATATTTAGCTTTGGATTGGCAAAGCAAACTCTACCGCAAGGTATATATGCCTTGCCAGCATTGTGTCGGTGACTACCACGTGGCAGATTTATCAACCGATGGTTTTTGCGAGCTTAGCAGGCCCCTCGCGCCAGCCTCGGGTGCCGATCGCAACATAAAGAATATAGCTGCGACGGACCTGTTGTCTGCGCAGGCTGAAGACCTTTGCCAAGTATTATCATCCTACCGAGATATTTTCGACTTCGACGATCGCCCTTTAGCCAGGCGCTTGCGGTCAAGCATCGTATTCTTACTGGCGATGCTATGCCTGTTCACCGACGACCGCATCGAGTTTCTGCGTCGGAACGCCGAGTAATTCAAAATGAAGCGAACAGAATCCTAGATAAAAACATCTTTCAGCCTTCTTCGAGTCCCTGGGCATTGCCATGTGGTGTTGGTTAAGAAGGACGGCGCGTGGCGCTTCTGTATAGACTACCGTCATCTGAACGACATTACTGAGAAGGATGTCCACAAGCTCCCACGTATAGACGACGCCCTTGACTGCCTCCGTGGTTCCAGCTATTTGTCTTCTATTGATCTTCGTTCTGGATACTGGCAGATTGCTCTTGACGATATGGACTGAAAAAAACCGCGTTCATCAGACCCGATGGCCTATGCCAATTGAAGGTAATGCCATTTGGATTATGCAACGGCCCTGCGGCCTTTGAGCGTATAATGGACTCGTTGCTCCAAGGTTTCATACGGTCCCCATGTCTCTGCTACTTCGACGACGCCATCATCTTCTCGCCAATGTTCGATACTCACCTTGAGCGTCTAACAACTGTACTGGATATATTTCAGAAGGCGAAGCTGCAACTTAACTCGTGAAAATGTCGTTTTGGTCGCCCCCAAATTACTGATCTAGGCCATCTCATTGACGCTTCCGGAGTACAGCCTCATCCCTACAGAACTCGTGCTGTCCGAGACTTTTCGATTCCGAAGACAGCCGCAGATATTAGAAGTTTTGTAGGGCAATGCTCGTACTTTCATAGTTTTGTTCAAAATTTTTCGGCAATTTCTATACCCCTTAGTATTCTTTTGAAGAAAGACGTACAATTGTCGTGGGACACTTCAGAAGCCGCCGCCTTCTCTCGTCTCGTCACTCTTCTCCCCTCACCACCCATTCTAGTCCACTTCGACCCTGATGCCCCTACAGAATTGCGTACAGATGCCAGTGGTCATGGAGCAGGTGCTGTCTTAGTCCAGCGTCAGCGTGGCCAGGATCGCGTTATTGGCTATACGAGCCACCTCCTAGCACGATCGGAGCACAACTATTCCATTACGGAACGAGAATGCCTGGCTGTTGTCTGGGCGGTTGCGAAGTTACGGTCGCCCTTTTTCCGTAGTCACTGACCATCATGCTCTCTGCTGGCTCTCATCGCCAAAAGATTCTACAGGCCGGCTTGGTCGATGGGCTTTCATGCTACAAGAATTTTCATATACCGTGGTGCACAAGTCTGGCCACCTGCACCGAGATGCTGACAGCTTGTTGCGTTACCCTGTTGACGACTTGGACTCCTCCAATATTGCCAGTGCTGCTTGCGTGTTCTCTGTATCACAGCCGCTTCGTTTTGCCGACGAACAACCTTGTGACGCCTACATCAGAGCACTCATCAACTGTTTTGAACACTCTCCAACCGATGCTACTCTACGCCTCTTCGTCCTCCGCGATGGTACTCTGTACCGTCGTAACCTTCATCCGGATGACTCTGAGTTCCTACTTGTAATACCTAAACACCTCCGTTCAAATGTTCTACGGGAGCTTCATGACGCACTAACGGCAGGACACCACGGCGTATCTCGAACCTATGAGCGTGTACGTAGCCGTTTTTTCTGGCCAGGCCTTTCCGACGTTACGTCGCCGCTTGTGAACTTTTCCAACGACACAAGAAGCCTTTTTAGCTCCCCGCTGGTTACCTGCAGCCGCTCGACATCCCTGCCGAGCCCTTTCATCGTGTCGGCTTAGACCTTCTCGGCCCATTTCCGGAATCTACATCAGGAAACAAGTGGGTTGCAGTCGCGGCGGATTATTCAACCCGCTACACTGTAACCCACGCTCTTCCGACCAGTTGCGCAACTGATGTGGTGGACTTCCTCCTACATGATATCATTTTGACGCACGGTGCTCCGCGTCAATTGCTAACAGACCATGGCCATACGTTTTTGGCCAAAGTCATTGATTACATCATGCGTACCTGCTCCATACAGCATAAATTTACCACCTGCTAACCCCCCTCAAACGAATGGCCTCACTGAGCGTTTGAACCGCACTCTTACAAACATGCTATCTAAAGACGTTTCAGACGACCACCGTGACTGGGACCTGGCTCTACCATACATTACCTTTGCGTACAACTCTTCTCGTCTCGAAACGGCTGGCTTTTCCCCGTTTTACCTCTTGTATGGCCGAGAACCGACGCTACCACTAGATAGCAAAACAGCACCAAACTACCTTGTGCTTCATGTGTAGCGGCCGCAGTCGGTCCGCAAGAACACCATTGTTGACGTCACGAGGCGCCCGACCAATCACAGGCGGAAACGAGGCGCGGGAGCTGCCCCGAGTCAGCTTCTGCACTTTTCGTCGAAATAAAGTTTGTTTGCGCCATCTTTCGCTTAATTTCGATGCGATATTCAAATTCAGAGAGTTGAAAACCATGATGTACTGCTCTTCACTCATTTTTTCTGGCAAAGCTTTCAGCTTCCCTTTAACTCATATAGAATAAAAACACTATAATTTATATCTTTCTTGAGAAAAACAAATAACTAAACATGAAAGAGCTTTATTTACCGTAAGCTCGGCTACTAAAACTCGCTAGTCGATGCCACGAGCTGCATCGTCGTCAGAACTGCCAGAAAAGTCTTCCTTGTCCGATGCTTCCCAGGCATCCTCGGCACTAAAAACCACTTCGTCCTCAGTGCCGTCGAGTGCATGGGATACGCGGCATTTGTTAAGGCCGGTCTGGAAAATCTCTAGACTGGCTTTATGGTGGGCGTGATGGAACAACTCCGCGAGCTGAGTACGTATGCTAGCATTCTTTACGATGAGAGGTCGACATTCTTTGCTCAAGAATATATGCCACCTGCTCCTTTTGGGTAATACTTCCAAAAAAAAAGGTAAACCCACTTTCGAATAAATACGGTATTACTCTGGTTATATTAATTTTCCTTATGTAGTATATCTGCTTTTAAAACGAAATCACAGTCTTCAACAATTTTAATCACAGCCTCGGGATCTGCTTCAAAACACCGTAGCTATTAGTCCAGAGTGGATTTGTCTTTCCCAGAAGCTATGTCAGCGTTGGATAATTTCCATCGCGCACCTCAACATCCTGACCCACGATAGCGCGCACGTAGCTAGAATGAAAATTATCAGACGGTGTGTTCATAACAATGGCAGCATTGCTGAGCAATCGTCCTTCTTTTCTCGCTATGATGCACAACACGACCTTCCAAACAAGTCATGGACCTTCGGCGCCCAGGACGCGCTTATGCGCAATGCTCTAGGCGTCTGATGTATTACGCTGTAAATGCGGAAAAACACAAGTCCCGCAATAACACACGCTACTTCGGCGTTTCGCGCACCCTCTGCTGTCCGCTCTCTTTCCGTAAGGCTTATTCTTTGTGTGTTTTACTGCCACGAACACGTTTCCACGCGTCCACGTGTCCAGCATTATGATGTTTGAACGGCACGCCGCTTTGCGCGGCAACTTTTTCCTATAGCACTCATGAGCGACGGGCGTTCAACGCGGACCTGCCTCGCTGGCGCGCCTAATCACCTCCGAGGTTAATTACCGTCTCCCGGACAGCGTGCTCGTTCCCTTCGCCAAAGGACCGCCGCTCTCTGTGGCATCTCTGCCCGGCCACCGCTACAGCAGCAGCGCGCGGTTCACCAGCTTTCCGCGGAGAGCAATTTCCGTCACATCTGCGGAACACCACGCGGTGGAAGTACGGGCGCATTTTTTCTACTTGCGTGCAACAGGAAGAGAGCTGCGAACGAAACTTTGCTGAGATCATCACTGGGAGACCTGGTTTCTCGATCGGGGGCTTTTGTAGCTGCACTGAATCGTTCTCCGGGGACACGCTCAAGCAGACCTACGAACACAATAACTCACGCACGACTACAGATCTAACAAAAAGAGGAATAATATCTGCAGATTTTCGTTCAGATCTCTGGTGACAGGCGCATCGGATAGTGCGTTCCGCTGTGCGATCAATTCGGTTTGAAAAATTCCCGGCACACTAAACTTGAGCATGGTGCTTCTAAGTGTGAGAGCGTGTGGTGTTGGTCAAGCATGCAGGTAGAAGCGTCATACTGACGAAGTTTAGTGAGCCAAGCGCAATAACGTGCACAACCGCAAGAATAAAGAGGTACATTTTCCTATCGTTAGCACCACTTGATAAGCAGGACTCGTGTTCACTAACATCAGGGAGAGCGGCTCGCGTGCTACTCATTGATCAGTGGGGGAGTGTGATAGAAAGCTTAGAGGGCAGAAGGTGGGTGGACAACTGCAGCTGTGACTTTTACAAAGTGAGAAATGAATATCGCGCTTTACCGCGCCTCTCGACAATTATCTAGCCTCCAATGAGTCTAATCTAGGATAACTCCTGTCGGGGATATTGGTGCTGTACACTTTCATGCCTTTAGCGTCACTTTAAAATTAAGCAGGCAAGACTCGACGAAAGCTCACCCTGCCACGTTTTTCTGTTAGATATTGTCTGTGCGCTAAAGAAAAAAAAAACACGAACACCTGTCTTCATTAACGACACAGTTTGAAGGTGACCACAAGTGCTAATGAGTGCCGGTGCAAAGCATTGCGTTCTATCATTTTGATTATAGATAGGGGCTTTCTATTGGACTCCTAAAAAAATATTGCCTTCTTATTATTCTCTACTACTCGGTGATCCACACAGCAAGAAGAAATGTACTGTTGGCTCGTAGAATTCTGTGATGCCAACCATTGTAAGTTTCAAGGCGTAAACGATAACAAGGAACCAGGCTCCGCCGAAGATGGGGTAGTCCTATTGTTTATGCTTTATATACGACTGAACTGTTCACACACATGAAAATACGCACGGTTTCCTTACTGTAAAGAATGATACTGTTGCAACGCTATATATATAAGCCGTATCGTATTCACTGCGTGCATTTCGAACCACGGTTCCACTGAGCCTCCCGGTTCACTGCACATATGTAGTGACACCTAGCGGCGGCGAAAGAATGGAGAGACGTGATGAGTGCAATCCAAATGACGGGGGGCCGTTCTTTGAACGCATGCCATCTGTGTCCGGGCAACTTGCTTTGCTACTTTCCCGGCACTGTTTTGCCTCGTTTCGGCCGAAAGCCGCCGGCGGTTCGCCGGGAAAGAACGTGTGCGGCCTCGCGTTATTAGCGCCTCGCACATCGCGAAAGCTAAGCGCGTTCCGCGAAGTGGATATATCCGGCACGCCCCGGAGCCACTGTCATTCAGCGAGCGCAGGAGTGCGGTTGCTTTACGGGGAACAATAACGCTTTCTCGCCGTGGTCGCAGGAGTGAGTAGAGCGCGGTGCTCTTCGGGCGAGGTCCTTTTAGGGGTCGACGCAGGGGTCGACGCGCTCATGGCACGGTGCTCTGGGTACCAAATGAGAATTAATAATTGAACAGCGGGGGGAAAGGCTTCTTTTTTTCGGGAAAGGTAAATAACGGTAGCGCGTAAGATGGAATATTTACGCGAGGCTGAGATGAGCATGGCCCATGGCGGCGAACAATGACCGCGGGCCAGTCAACACCTTGCCTGCCTTTCGTTCACGTTCGTTCACACTTGAGGTTCGTTAAGCCTTCTCGTCACGCATGTTACGGCAAGAACTCAGGCGTGCTTTAAAAATACAGAACACGTACGTTGAAGTAATATGTAGGAGATGCAACAGAAAGGAAATGTGCAATGAAGTAATGGGGATGTTGAACTTATTCGGGGAAATTACTAGGCGAGCATTCATAGGCGACGTAGTTCAGTTTAATTATTTCTACAGCCCATGAAGGTTGGGTATGCAATAAAAAAACATACAAATTCAGTATACAGTCGAAGTGCGATATTAAAACTGCTCCTTTTCCAACAGCAGGTCACATAAAGAGGAGCTAAAGTAAACATAGCATTAGCGATAGCAGTAATGATCCTAACAACACAGGTTTATATGAAGGTGCCTATAGGGCTGAAACGAAAGAATGCTTATAATTTCCCCTTCTCTTCTATCCACTTGAAGCTGACAGTTGCGATGACAGTTTCATTACTGTGTGTCTCTAGCGGGCGTATTTATTTGTGCGTTCTGTCTCTTTCTGTACCACCTAAAATTGAAGAATCTAAGAACGGTGGATGTCTGCGCCTGAAGAATGCCATGATTTCCACGGTACTTGAAAAAGTGAACAACCTTACATCACAAGTGCTCGAGTAAAATGAAAAATAAAATGCATGCATGCTAGTATACCAGCACGGAAAGCATATTGAAGGTTGCAATATTTGAAAAACAACAAAAGCTAATGAACGTTATCTGTAGAACACGCAGATGCTTACGTCTTTATATTATTATTTTATTTTTACAGTGTTGCTGGTTCTTCTAAGGGAAAGTTTAGCAGAGCCAGCGAATAGCTGGATAGGCGTTTGCATCGTCTATTAACAAAATATAAGACGCATACAAGCTTTCCGTTTAAATTGGTTTACATAATAGTTACACACAAGGCCACACAGCACGCGAAGTTGTTCATAACCCCATCATACATGAATAAATATATTACAATAGCTTATATGTGGTTTATGTCCCTCTTCTAGACTGTAGCATGTGCTTTATAGGAAACACTGACACCACTTCGGCCTCTGAAGTCATTCCTTGAGTGAAACATTGAAATATGGTTGACTTAAAGTACTGCGCACATCAATTCCTTCGTTCACTTCCAATTACTCTAACGAACGCGAAAGAAAGATTCCTACGATGTCGTCCGTACAGCCTTGCCTAAACAGCAATATGAGAAAAGAACTTGACAAAGGTAGAAAAAACTGTAAACAAACAGCGCTGCGAAATGAAACGCCTTTTCACCTATGTGACATAATGTTACCAAGCATCCAGAGATCTATTTGGTGTACAAAACTTAGATTCTGCAGTCCATACCGTATAACGTAAAGGTTAAGTGACAACGAGACCGAAAGGGAAAATCAGTCTATACGTGCGGCGAAAGCAAAATGGCAGGTACCGTGAAGCTTTGTTCGTCGCCAGCAAAGTAAGGGGTTCGTACGGCACAGCGAGCATTCTGCCTGCGCTTGTTAACGAGGCCAGCACTTAGCCAAACAGCCTCCCAACGACAAAACGCACGCTGCTGGCCTTATCCGAGGCACCGCAGCGTGCTGCACGAACGAAGCAAAATACCTCACTCACGTTAGTGCGCCAGCTTGTTAGCGAGATGCCACCTACTTCCTTCTTCTCTTCCACGCCGACAGGCTTAATTCACGCCGCTGGTGACGTGTGCGTTTGTTTATTTTGATGGTGCCGGAACGAGCAGTCTCACGCAGGCCTGACAGAGGAGTGTGCGACAGATGGCGTCGGCGCTTACCTTCTTTCGCTTTAGTTTTCCCAGCTTTCCCTAGGGGGAAATGTTACGCACGCCTCGTCGGTCTAATTGTGTACAACACTGGCTGAACATCGCTGAGAAATTCTGCAAGATTTACAAATTTCTCCCAAAAAGGAAAGTTTCAGTTTGGCCGAAATTTGAATATGTCGCGGATACAGCTAGC